>NC_050196.1:13622662-13882662 GCF_008315115.2 Sander lucioperca | reverse complement strand
CTTAGTGGTTTTATAGGACACAAATTAGCCCTGAAGATGTGATTGATGTTTGGAAATTGAAAATTAAGAGTGGTTTCCAATTTATTGGAAATTTACTCTAACAAATTAAACATACTAATCACATTCAGCACTCAATTTTCTGAAAGTTATTTTAGTTTGAAACTCACTTGAATTAGACTCATTCGGGACGTCAGTTTGGGGATATTCTCAGGCCCATTCATTAGGTATTCTACAGGAGTATGTTTATTTTCAGGGACAGGAAATCCATGTGCAATTTCAGCGGGATTATCAGCAGAGTGCAGCTTCTCCACAAGCCTGATAACCACGCTCTTCTAGTCGATGTGCTGGGGTGGGCTCCCGGAGAACACCTTGTGTTTCATATAGGAGGACAGTAATCAGTCACAAACACAGCAAAATATATGGAAAGAATAGACATAAATGATTCCTGCAGGGTTATAAATGCTAGAATCTCTATCACATTGTCAAGAAGGATGTAGGTTGAAAAAGAGTGAACATAAGGCCACAGGTTTAAAAGAGGACCTTTGCCATTGCTTTAGGGCAACATATGAGGAAAAAAAAAAGAAAGAGATGAAAACAAAGAGAATTATGATTTCCTTTCTTCCACTTATCTTAAAACTCATTACCTGTGTGTTAACCGTTGAAGGTTTCGGGCCTCTAGGCACTAAATTGTCTCACTTTGCGTTTGCCTGACCGTCCATCAGAGGAGCTGTCTTTTGAAAAGGGTTCAAAGACATTTTGATGGCAGACATACAGTGTACAAGATGTTTTTTTAGAGGGAGCAACAGTTTCACCTAGAAAGGTCACTCAGCTCGTCTTGGCAGAATGTTTTAAACCATTCACCACATTGAAAAAAAGTTGAGCAGCTTTTACAGGCAATATTTAACTCAGGGCCATCATGAGCATGTTTTTAAGATCTATACAAGAGCAGGTTTTCAACACATTGAATTGGAAAAGTGTTTCTCTGGAGAGATAATAATGTGTGAGAGGAGTTATTTTTCTTTTTTTTTTTTACCTTTTTTTATTCAAGGACATTTCATTAAGAATAAGACTTTTATGCATTGATTTACAGTAGAAGTAGTGGTAACACACTATGCTAATCAATAATGCACATAGAGAGACAGGGCTATGTAGGGAAAAGATATATTAGTATGACCTGGGCAAGTCAATTTCAATCCCAGCTGACATTTTGTGAAATATGCTCATTTGTTTACCTGCTAAGTGTTAGATGAGAAAATTGATACCACTCTTATGTCTGTACGCTAAATATGAAGCTAGAGCTAGCAGCTGATTAGTTTAGCTTAGCATAAAGACTGGGAGCAGGGGGAGACAGCTAGCCTGGCTCTGTCCAAAGTTCAAAAATATGCCTTTGAAGCACAGTAAAGTTTTGGTGTTACGATGCTGGAACTATTTCTTGACGAACAGCGGATGGGACTTCCTGCACTGATCAGCAAGAAATAGTAACGTAACTTCGTGTAAAACCAACGTGTTGTTTTTCACATCTCTGTTTTGTGTACTGATTAAATGAATGACTGTGGAGATGCTGTGTGTTTTCAACATTGGACAAAGCCAGACTTTGCTTCTAGTCTTAATGCTAAGATAGGCTAATCACTTCCTGACTTTACCTCTATATTTAGCGTACAGACAGAGTGGTATGGATCATTTCATCTATCATTTTCTAAAAATGTGGAACAATTCTTTAATCTGAACTTTATATCTTTCATTGTTTTGTTGCCAACATGTCATTGAATATATACAAGCCCTCTCACTTTCTGTCTGTAATGTTCGTGAAATCATGAAATACCTTGGTATTTAGCATGCTAACAAGCAGTGATTTCAAATGCCAAATGTCTCCCAGCGTAAATAAAGGATGTACCAAGTGTCTGTTTTCCAGCTCAGCACGTGGGATGTCTGTATCTATAAGACTACTGTGACATAAGGTTAAGGGCATGTTGGGTACCTCGATACTTGATACTAAAAAAAGCCAACCCACATCCACCTTCCCTCTCCCCCAAGTCACTCCTGTTTTTTTTTACGAAGGGGACTTCTAAAATAAAATCAGCTGTCACTGGACGCCTGGGCCTCATTGAGCTGTGGAGCACACTGCTGGAGCTGGTCTCCAAGCCTTACTGTCTGTCTCTGCCCAGGATTTGCTTTCTGTTTTGGGTTAAGGCTGGGCGACTAAGTCCATTTTCATTTTCTGGAGATCCAAGGCCCTTTTCTATTCCGTTGGATTCTATTGTTGTTTAACGTCAAGAGCAACTTACACAGTTAAATAAGGTAAGCAATGTATTACTATCAGTATTTCACTATTGTGTCGACATAAGCCTCACTGTCAGCACAGCTTACTTAAAGGGATTTTTTCACCGAAGCACAAGTGGAAGGAGACAAATTGAAAATGGTAGATGACATTTTGGCTGATAATGAATCGGTTTGATTTGCCCATGCTGCGCAGACATGAGGCATCTTTGGTGTAAAATGGGAAATAAGATGAAGTAGAGTGGCTGTTTTGTGTTGGAACATCAGGTGCTGGAGCCACATAGAGAATGAGACGTGATATTGCAGTACGTTTCCAGGATTCCACTAGGATTTGTGCTTAGTCATAAAACATGCATGGGCCCTTTCCGTTTCCTTCCACCAGACATAACCAGCAGCAATCTTATCCGGAATATTCTGAAAGCGTAGCAAATCGGAGACAAAGTGCTTAGCCTAGCATAAGGAAGCACCCGGGGGCAATCCAGCCTCCATGCAAAGAAGTTATTTTGATAGATTTGACAGCTCAATTACAGTGCCGGTTTTGTTTTCGTCTGTGAGAAAGAAATTGCCCTCCACGGCTGACATTCTCAATTAGTGTAGCTCGATCTGGCTCTCCTGTCAAACCTCACCAGCCAAAAGCTTGGGTCAGTAAGTACTGGACAGGAAATTGGGTTGCTTAAGGCTTCTGTTGCGAGGAAAGGGCAGAGAATGGTGGTGACACCTCTGTGATTAGGGGACGGCCTCTGCCTGACACAAATCTATGGGCCTTGATTTAGCTTTGAGCTACGGAGCCCTGCTGCCTTCTCATGCACCCTTAAACTCTGAAATTACTCTCTTGTTCTTTTTCACTCTCTCTTGGACACGTTCTCCTCTGTTGTCTCTCCCTAACACCCCGTGCCGCACTTCAACTCCTCACTTCTAGCTAGGTAGCGGTGCAGCACCTCACCTGGTCTGATCGCTTTAGCGCAGGAAGCGGCGAGAGACAGTGACAGGGAGGTCACTAGACCCTGGCTCGGCTTAATATAGCCACTGAGGCGTGCGTCCTGGTAGCGCCATGGCCTCCCCCATTGACTTTTCCCTGTCTCTCTTACTTCCATTACTCCCCGCCTATGCAATCACCTGCACTGCCTCTGTGGCATTGAAGAAAAAAGAAAATAATAATAGTGAGTGTGGAGGTAAATATGCCGCTAAGCAGTTCAATATGCTCTCGCACAAATGACTAAATGAAAAGGTTTTTCTGATATCAATACCACTCTGTAAACAGAGACTTTGTTTAATGCTAATTAAACATCAGTTGGTGCCAATTAGTGGCAGCATGGAGGAATGGTGACTTTCATAAGAAGTTCTTAAATTTGCCTTTTTACTTAGTTTTTTGTCCTTTTAGTTCTCTCTCACACACACACACGTCCACTTCCATAAATCTCCCTGTCACAGGGGAAAATGACGCTGCAGACAGAGCCGGGTTATAAAAAGGCTGAGTTTATTTTTTTCTTCTCCAGTCTTCCCCCCCCCCCCCCCCCGACCTCCTCAGAGCCCTGGTTACCTCACCTCCATGCTTTGGGAGCTTTGCATATGGCATTCCCTTCTCAGAAGCCAGAGATAGCCAGAGCGCTGTTGTCACCGCTCTCATAAAAAAGCCTCTGGTCTCTGCCTCTCTGACAGCTCCAGACCATGACGTGGACATTTGTCTTGGGTGATAAATGAGGGCATTATCCTTGCGTTTCTGTCAAAACGGTATTAGGTTACACCAAGGCCTCAGGTGTAGGATTTCTGACCCATATTTATAGGATGTTCAAACCCTCCATTTATTTTCAGATGCTGCTGTCTCCGGCAGCCTATTTCTGACAGGTTATTGGTTACACTAACATGCCGGACGTAGCAGAAAGCTAAAATAGTTGAGGGATGAGGAGAGCATGCTCTTGTCAGTCTAGTCCTGTCTTGTCTGTATTAAGGTCACACCAGTAATTGGCACAACAAAATGCATCCATGCATTGTTACAAAATATGTGGGAATAGAAGCTTGGCTATTTGCAGAGCTAGTTGCAACCATAGCTGGGGAGCTAACCGCAAACACACTATGACTCAGGAACATTCTAGTCCACTTTACTCGCATTACCGTAGCTCCCCAACCGGAATTTTTTTTATTTTCTCTGCACTTGTGCTATTTACCCCTTCTGATATTTTGTCCACAGGATTGTACATGGTTTTATTCAGTAAGGGGTTATTACAGAAGGAAAAAAAAAGCTCTCTCGGAAGCTAAGCAGCTTAAATCAATTCACTTTTGGGTTCTGTTTCAATTTTGGATGAATTCAGCGTGTTTTGTTCACATATGTAACAACAAAACCTTTTGAAATTCGCCGCAGCTCTGAATTCACGCCTCTGGCTTCTTCTCCATAGCAATGGCAACTGGGGCTCATGGGTATTGTAGCATTTAGAGCCGTCCACCACGCCAAACTGACAGAAGAAAACATGATTTCCCAGAATCAAAGTTTAAAAAAATTAAAACTGGTGGCCATAACATAAACCTATATGATATTTTCATAATCAGGAAGAGTCCTATTTATCAGTCTTGTTTAAACCGTATTTAAATGACAATACATCATTCATTTAATTTGATTATCAATCTACAACAAAATACCAACCGAACACATTCAGGACTAGCAGCTCCTCTCAGTACACAAACGCTGTTGGTCAATGACGCAAAGACACCCAACAGGGTGTGTTCCAATTCTTCATATTGATTATATGAACACCAGGAGAGTGTAGTGATATAGACAGTGGTGGAAGAAGTATTCAGATCCTTTACTTCAGTAAAAGTACTAATACCACACTGTAAAAATACTATGTTAAACAGTCCTACATTGAAAATGTTACTTAAGTAAAAGTATGTAAGTATCATCAGGTAAAAATACCCAATGCAGAAAAATCCTCACCTTCTAGAAACTACAAACGATCCAAATAGATCTAAATCTGTAAAGTAACTAGTAACTAAAACTGTCAGATTAATGTAGTGGAGTAAAAAGTACAATATTTCACTCTGAAGTAGCGGCGTCAAAGTAGCAAGTGATATGAAAAGAAAAGACTCAAGCAAAGTACAAGTACCTCAAATTTGTACTTAAGTACAGTACTTGAGTAAATGTAGTTAGGGACATTCCACCACTGGATATATATATACTATTAGTGGGCTAAGAGAAATGTTATGATAGCTTGCTTTGCACAGCCAAGCATGAACAGCATGTACTTTACCACTAAGCACTGAATCTCTTGCTAAGCTTTACAACAGCAGCAAGACTGGATCCATATGCATTTGAGAAGCAGCTGCTATAAGACTTTTCAGTCAGTTTTGAGGTGGAACTTCTATTGACCTCTTCTTTGAGCTAAAGTTATACTAGTATGCATACATGTGGAGAAAATATGTAATAATCTGAGGATTTCAAAATGTCAAAAGGTTGCAGCGTGAGCACATAATGAGAGAGAATCATTTCTATTTAGGGTCTTCTATCATCCCACGGTGTTGCTGCCCAGAGAGAGAGAGAACATGCCAAGAGTTAAAAGGTCCGGTGTGGGCGTATGCTCAGCCTTAATGGAGCCTTCTCTGGTTGCCTAATGATGCTTTTTTATGCAGAAAAGTCAAATGTAAAATATGTTGTCTTCGCTAATTGGCTATCCGCAGGGATGTGCTGAGCATTATGAAGTATCATACAGTAGTGCTTTGTGATTGATGAGTGTTCTGCTTCGGTTTCTTGTCAACATTTGTTGCGGATTGTTTGCCTTAAAACAGCTACAGTATTATCTTTAAAGTATCATCTACAGCAACTATGCAGATATATTTATTAAACTGGGGATTGTAAACAGTTCTAAAGGCAGAAAAAGTCAAGTCACCAACTACATAAAGCGTATACGTATGTTTATTTCCTTGTCATGGAACGTCAGTGTGATTATGTAATATCTTAGCAAGTTAAGGGTTATTTCTTTGTGTTTGTGTAGCTGCAGACAGCGCAGGTAGATCCACATCAGGACGTCCCAAGGACAGGGCCCCCAGCGCCGAGGAACAGGAGGACGAGCCGGTGTCTGTGAAAGAGCGGCTGGCGATGTATCAGGCTGCCGTGTCCAAGAAAGAAACCAGCAGCTCCTCTTCCGCTGCGGTAAGACGATACTTCCACATGGGTTTAAGAGGAGATGGCAGTGAGGACATGCAGGCAGCCAGGGAGATGGCAGACACTCACAGATATTGTAATAATACATTATGTAACAAAAGGTCAAAATGTAATACACTTATACTTCATTATGTAATAACACCCGCATTATGTAATAAGCTGCCACATTTTGTAATAAGCTGCCGCATTTTGTAATTAAAACCCTGAACGCCATATGTAATAAGTTTTGTGACTGCGTATTGACCAATGAAAGGTAATACTCATCTACTAAACAAATAGTAAATTTTTTTAAATTCATTTTGACTCACCATGATTCACGCTAGAATTCATAAAATAAACATGACAATGTTATAAAGAATGAATGAAGACATCCATTTTGGGTGGTTATTACATCATGCGCCATATTACATTTTTCGTAAAAAGTTATTAATTATTAATGTAATCATTTATTACAAAATGCGAAAGAAATTTATTACAAATTGGGTTCAGGTTTTTATTAAATAATGCGGCAGATTATTACATAATGAATGGGAATATTTTCTATATTTTGTCATTTTATTACATAATGCGTTATTACATAATGCGTTACTACATAATGCGTTATTACATAATGCGTTACTACATAATGCGTTATTACATAATGCGTTGTTATTACATAATGTGCTGTTACAGGATTCAATTATTAGATTGACCATGTGGCATTGCTGATGTTTATGACCATTTATTTCTCCCAAAAGTATACATCTGCTGTCACTGAACACTGTCCTGCTTGTAGGCTACTTTGTTGAAGAGAAAAATTGGAGGGGGGGCACAGGGCTCTGGTGGGATGGCAGCATTATTTGTCAAAGTGTCATAAAACTCAGTACATGATGGGAAAACCAAACCTCTGGAGTGTGTATGGGAGTCAGAATGAAGCATGTATTTCATATAGGGCCGCTGTTTCAGCAGGATATATAATTAATTTCTCAACAACAATTTTAGGCAGTTTTTCCAAATGAATATGTTATTTGAATGTAGAATTACTTACAGTATAAAGTTTATGCTTATATTAATTGTATATGTATTACTGGACCCCTGACATAAAAAGCAGCTCATCTGGCTGAATTCCATTTGCTCCAGCCGCTAAGGTCTTAATTACGTCATCTGGTTGTGCCCTCTTCTTCTGCAGTGGTATCATGTTTTTTTGACTGGAGAATAGGCGCCAACTACTGATTTCTCAATATACCAACTCCTAATAATCGCATAACGGTAGTGGATGGAAACATTCGCATTCATTCGCATTTTCTTTTGCCAATTTTATCAAAATTCGGTTAAAATTTGCGATACATTTGGATGGAAACCTGACTATTGAGTTGATAGCATTTCCACCAACGAGACATTTTGTCTCTAAGCTCTAGGTCTAGGCTCATAGGAGTAAAATTATCCAATATTTCACAAAAAACCAAGTCGAGAAAATTAATATATATATATATATATATATATATATATATATATATATATATATATATTTATGTAGCAGAACTTAGTTATTTCTTCTTTCTTCTACTGTTAATCATCTCCCGACCCCTAGGTTGGAATAAACTGCCAATGGTATATGCCCTATATATTAATATTAACAATTTAATACTGTAATATATGATAAATACATTACCCACAGGGGCATTTTTCTGCAGAACCAGTACTTTTACTTTTAATACTTTAAGTCCATTTTGCTGATAATACTTCAGTAAGATTTGGAATGCAGGAAGTTATTAGCTTGTAACTGAGTGTATGTATGCACTGGCAACATACAGAGAGGGATAGCTACACACACACACACACACACACACACACACACACACACACACGCACAAAAGCATCAACAACCATGTCAAAGTCGTTTTAACTGCATCTGTAAAGAGAGAGAAAAAAAAGTGTATTTTGCAGCAAATTCAGAAAAACTCACACAGTTTTAATTAAACACAAAAACATGTCTGAATATCCCTGAGTCATTCATCATTAGCAAGAACAAAAAAGCCTCAGTGGCTTGAAGAGCCTGAATGCACTGAATGAACCCAATAATTCAACTGTTTGAGCAGTTAGTAAGCCAAGGCCACTGCAGTAAGCCAGCTCCGTATCTAAAACAAAGCCTTTCCCGACTGGAGCATGTCTGTTCTCTCCTGTGCTCTGCAGCTACAGGACATAACAGCTTGTTTCTTATTTACTAAAAAACCACACTGAGGTTTTGTGCAGATTAAACTGAATTTAATCTGCGGGAGATATTAGAAAATAGAGGGAGGAGGAATTACAAAGTATACAAATATCTAATGCACCTGATTTGTTAGTGCTGACTTACCACTGTGACAGAGGAGATGAATGTCTGAAATGTGATATGTGAGGAAAGCAGGTGTTAAATCCTCAGCACGGTTTGGTCCAGTACTTGAGCTTGTTGTGTCGAACACTGGATCAAAATAACTATGTTTTAGTGTAGGTCTGTCAGCTTTAAAAAAGATACCTGTACCTGCTCCTGATGATAGATTTATAGTAAAACCAAAAGCTTGACACTGTAACATCATCCTCTGTGTCCTTTTTTGTTTTTGGAGTAACTCTACTCTTTTAAGATGTATCTTTCGGTGGATCCCCTGGTTTCTGATCAATCATCATAGCTTTAGGGTTAAATACAGTCTATCCAAGCCTCACATCCAATTCTTGAATCTGTTGGTCCGTAAAGTGATGAATAATCGATGCCCAGCATGTCAATCACGAGGCCACGCTGTGGCGTGTTAACACAGGGCAACCTGCCACCTTCTGGAGTCTTTGAACATGATGAGACACACCATCTGCATGCTGTGTTTTACAGTAATTAGAAAAAAAGTGGTGATAAAAATCAGCGACAAGGGACTCAAATATAACTGAAGTTAAATTAGAAATCTTAAGATAAAGAATGACAAACATTCAAAAACTAATTAAGAGTGTAGTTACAGCAATAACTGAAAGTTGTCCTCCACTATGCAACTTGGTGGTGACTTTCAGGGAGTGCATTCACTGTTAGCTGCTCACAGGTCTGCGTAGTAACAAGCCACTCAAGGCCAAGCTTTACAGCCGATTCAGAACAGATGAGACATGTTGTTAACATAACACAGAGCTATCATCCAGCAGCCCTGTCTTCTAATATCTGTACATATTTATACTACTCAATTGCAATGGTAAATACTGGTAAGATTCCCTGCTCTTTGAACCTGTCTGAATGCATGCTCAGTGGACATTATGTCATTATATATGTATTTTAAATGAGAGAGGTTTATTTCATGGTATATCAATGCAGCAATTGTACCCAGAAGTGGTAAAATATTGATGATGATGATATTGATAACATGTTGCCCTGTCACTGACCTGAAGTCCTCTGCAATAACTCGCAAATTGCATTGTACCCCTCATTTGCATTAAAAAAAGGAAAGGTGATGGGTGATTATGTTCAACACACACACACACACACACACACACACACACACACACACACACACACACACACATACACACACACACACACACACACACACACACAGCAGTAAGCTTCTTCTTATATTGCAGTTTCCCAGAAGCTATATATGCAGACGCCTACACATAAATGTTTTATTAGGAAAGTAATTGACAATCCCAAAAGGAGATTATTGTATCAAATAGTCAGTGAGCATTCCTGCCCAGATCTCGTAGTGTGAGGTCTGCATCCTCCATACTGATTAGGTTTAGAAAGTCTTCTTCTTTGCAAAGAAACCAGGCTTTTGTACTTTCCAGTTTTAAGGATTCATTCCTTCTGTAGCTCAATAAAATGCATTGAAAAGCTTTTTTTTCTGTTCCATTTAAGTGACTTAGTAAGGCTTATCTGAAATACTGAATATCCTGTTGATGTTTCACGCTCCGTTGCATATAGAAATGGAAAAAGTAAATCCATTAAATTTAGGTGCCTGCTATATTAGCTATTGCTATCATTATGTAGGTTTTATATCTATTCAGCTAGCTGTGGTCCTCAGTAGTATCACCAATATGTCACTTTGTTTGCATTTGACTTCTATCTCTCAGTATTTTTAAAGGTACATTACAGTCAATGACCTTTTGCCTTTTACACCCCCTAGAGGATTGTAACGGAACCATCTTACTCCACTGTTGATGTTTAGCATTCATGTCACGTTTAAAAGAACACCAACACTGCTTCTAAAAATCATTAGCATAATCACCTTAACATTAGTATAAGTGAATGTATAACATATTCACAATCAATGAAAGCAGAGATGGGTTCCAATCCAATCTCCTAAAACTCCAATTATGTAGTTTTACAGTGTGTTTAATCTATAATCTATCTGGTATCCAGATGGGTTTCCAGGTGTATTTCACGTTATCTGTTTTCTGCTGATAGGTGATGGACGAGTCGGAGGCTTGTTCACTGCCTGGCGGCCTGGCCAGTGTGAAGAAACAGTTTGAGAAGCAGGAGTTTGCCTCTTCGTCCTCTCAGTCCAGCGTCGCCCAGTTTCACTTTGAGCAGAGAACTGTCCAGGTAAGAATGGAATCACGGTCACTGCTGAACAGGCTTTTTTTTTTTTGAAAATTGTCTGCAATGAGCATGAAGCGATGTGATAATACCATCATTTTATATGCAACTTCTCCATAGATAATTAATTATTAAAGATAGTGAGGGCCATTTGTATCCTTCCTAATTAAAGTCAACGGACTTTGAAAGACAGAGCTGCAGTGGTAAAGTGTAACTAAGTACATTTACTCAAGTACTGTACTTAAGTACAAATTTGAGGTACTTGTACTTTACTTGAGCCTGTTCTTTTCATGCTACTTTCTACTTTTCTCCACTACATTTCAGAGGGAAATGTTGTACTATTTACTCCACTACATTAATCTGAAAGCTTTAGTTACTAGTTACTTTTCAAATTAAGATTTTTGCACACAAAACACATGTAGTTTATAAAACACAATGTTTTATTATACATTAAACTACGCAACAATATAACTGTCTACAAGTACAGCTGAAATGATTAGACAAGTAAACACTTAACTGTTTTGATCATTTCCTCTTTCTAAAATGTGAGGATTTTTTAGTACATTTTCCTGATGATACTTACATACTTTTACTTAAATAACATTTTCAATGCAGGTCTTTTACTTGTAATAGAGTATTTTTACAATGTGTTATTAGTACTTTTACTTAAGCAAAGGATGTCAATACTTCTTCCACCCCTGCTGAGCTCTCCTTTCTGTTCACAAGCTCAGAAGTGAGAAACGCATAAATGCCACTGAATGATTTACATTCTACTGTAGCTCTACATTGGAAAAAACATGGCTGGTTTGGCTTTGAGGCGTTCATGTACTGTAGGTCAAATCAAAGAAGGGCACCTTGAACTGTGCTCGAATATGTGGCACTGTCATCGAGTGTGTGAGGAAAATGTCAGAACACGTTAGCAGCCTGGCGCGGGGCCAGATCACAGTGAAGTAAGGTCAATTCTGCCCCTCCGTGCATTCTCCCCATCTGCTCATTCAGGCGGGAAGCAGAGTGGATTCATCGAGCGCTCAAGGACCTTGCTGAATGCTAAATTTTACAGAGGGGTTCGTGAGGGGAAGTGTCTGTTTGATCGAGTTATTGCTTCTGTGTGGCAACAGCAAGTCACTTTCAGCTCAGGTTTTTCCTCACAGGTGTAATATCCTTGTTCTGGTTTAAAAACTGGTTATACATCAGGAAAGATATTATTATTCTGACATAAGTGGTTTGAGAAGTGAAGAGCACATCAAACCCTCCATGTATTTTTCATGTTAACAGCAGTGAATGCAAGCTGAAATATTATATTTCTCTTTCATCTCGTTCAAATTGCATGAATCTCACTGGTGGAAAATGGCTGATGTAGTTTTGTACAGTTTTTGTAATCAATTGCTTTTCCTCTCACACACTGAGTTCCTCCTTAATCAGTAGTTCCCTAGAAAGCAGTTCTTTAACAGGAAAACATTTGCTGCAAGCCACAGAAGGGACTATTAAGCTTTTTCACAATATAAAAATGACTTACTCACCTCCTGTTTTCTTACAGCTCACAGTCATGCTGTGATAAAACCGTGGCGTGTGTGTCTGTTTTTGTGTGCATTTTGTCATCACATTTGTGCATGTGATGTCAATGTGAGAGGGGTTCCATGTTCCCATTTCTCTGTGTTTGACAGGAGATGTCAAGCTCCTCAGAGGTGACAGTGAGAAGCAGTGCCAGAGAGGTCCTTCCCACCACAACCCTCTTTCACAACCAACAAGAGGTACTGGCTGTGACAATTGTCATTTGTTCACTAGCTGTATTGCAGCATCTTTCCACTGACGCGCTGCTAATAACCCCAGTTCTTTGGTTATTTCTGAACTTTCTGTCGCACTTTATGTGCCCTATATAGACAAATTGCCTCATGCTAAGCTTTTAAATTCTCACCGATTGAAAACAGTTGGAGGCTGCAGTGCACATGCCAGTATACTAATGATTTACCTTTTCACAGGTGATCCATGATCAAAGAGTCCACCAGAACAATGTGGCCGCCAGTTACGGGAACCATTACGCTGAAACAGGTTATTCCGCTCATTGCTTTTATATTATAATTTGCACGTTTTTATCACAGCACTGCTTGTGTCCTGTATATTAATGATTGTTCCCACTACAGCTGAATAAGGGATGAGCTATGGAAATGAGTTGGAGTGCAGATGATTTTCTTTACAGTGCATAGCAGCAAATCTAATCAGGGCAAAGTCAGGACGGTAAAATATTGGAAAGTGGAAATTGGGCAATCACCGCTGCATGGTTTCAGAAAATGAAAACTACTCAGGTTTTTAATGAAATGATTTATTTCTCTGTCCAATCCCCCTGAGCTCCCTCACTGCGAATGACTTAATGAGGCAGCCTTCTTCTTGTGTCTAATTCAGTTATGCTCGTCGGAGGAGAGGACCTTCCAAAGGTTTCCACTCAGGCTTTGAAGCAGCAGTATGAAAAAACGATTGTGGAAGCCACACCAGCCAAGGAAATTAAGGTAATGATGCTGTCTGTTTATCCAAATATATAATAGTTTGGATTTTTCAGGAGGTATCAGTATGAAGACGAGGCCATATCATGAAATCATCAAAAGAAAATTGCTCATGCTATGAGTTGATTGAGAATAAATTGAATTGGATCAAAGACCACATGTCATTACACAGCCAACGTATGAAGCTTTTTCAAGCTTGTCAAAAGGGAAACCCAGATTCAAACTCTTGTTACTGTCTGCAGTTAAAGTGATCGTCAATGAATATTTCAATCAAGTCAGTAATAAGGAACATCACTGAAAATGTCTGGGTTTGACAGACTGGAGATGTGTCTGTATTTGTTGATTTACATCCAAATTAGTTTTGTATTTTGGTGCTTCTCAATTTGGAAAATAAATTTGACTCAGCTGCACAAGTCCTAGAAATAACATGTATAATGATTATAATTTTAGGATGAAAGTTGATACTTCCTTTTCCAGAATTACTCTGTAGCTGTAGTTCAAAGATTTCATTCCATTTCTGTGCTTTTCATGACACAAAAAATCTTCAAATTGTACTTAAAAACAACCCTCACTGTCCCTCTCTCCTTAACCAAAACCACATATGAACCATAGGTTGATGTGGATTTCAACCAATTCCAATGGGCACCAGTTAATCAGTCCTCCAAAGCTTCAACCATGACGAGCTATGACACCTCTTCCACCGTAAAGACTGCCGCTGCCTCGTCAGTAGCGTCTGCCTCGTCAGTAGCTCATGAGATGACGGAGCACTTCCCTCCCCCGCCTGCAAACCTGTTGCAGGAAACCCCTCAGTATGTTTCATCCCAGTGTCAGGAGCCAGCCTCCCAACATAAGCACACTGTTACCAAGGAGCAGTACTTTAAACACAAGAGCATGGCTGAACTCAAGCGCATCTCCAAGCACATTCATCCAGAGGTTCGCAAGAACCTCGAAGAGGAGTTCTTGAGTACGCTCACTAAAGCAGAAAAGGAGGCTTTGGAAAGCGAGGAAATAGTGGGAGACGTCCAGCAGGCATGCTATATGTTTGAAAATGACGGCAACGGCTCGAGTAAGTGTTCAAGCCCCGACAGGGATGATCTGGAATGGGAGGAGATCCTTAGAGGCGAAGTGCAGTCCATGCGCTGGATGTTCGAGAACAAGCCACTAGATACGATCAAAGATGACACCCCAGATGAGGACGAGGTGAGGAATATTGCGCAGCAGGAAATCATTGCTGGCAAAGATGTCCGACAAACAGCTTGGATGTTTGAGACTCGGCCCATGGATGCTCTGGGGACAGAGGCTTCAAATTCAACTGAGCAGTCACAAAAGTCAGCTGAGCTCGCGAGAGGAGATGTCCGCACTGCTACATGGCTTTTCGAGACGCAGCCACTCGATTATCTGAATAAGATCTACCAGGAAGACGAGCAGGAGACGGATGCTGTCGCCACCAAAAGCATCACAGGCGGAGATGTGAAAACCGCTAGATATCTCTTTGAGACCCAGCATTTGGATTCCCTAGGTAAAACCGAGACCATTGAGGAGAGTCACTTCTTGAACCTGAAGTCTGAGCTGGAAGAGATAAAAGGGGATGTGAAGACAACCACTCGCATGTTTGAGACCCATCCCATGTGTGTCATCAGGGGGGATTCGGGAGAGATGCTAGAGATCACCACCATCCGCAGGGAGGAGACGGAGAAGGGAGACGTCAAGACATCACGCTGGATGTTTGAAACCCAGCCTCTGGATATTATTAACAAAGACCCCGCGATGGTGAAGCTGATATGTGGTATATCCATGGAGGACAACATTCAAGGCGGTGTGAACAAAGGTAGATGGCTTTTTGAGACAAAGACCCTTGACACTATTAAGGATGAGGAATGGGAGAGTTCCAGGAAGCAAAAAGAAGACATAATCGGTGCTGATGTGAGGAGGCACTGTCTGGTTTTCGAGACTCAGGCTATGGATACTCTGAAAGACAACGCCAATGCTAGACCTTTACTTTCAGAGGAGATTGTAGGAGGCGACGTTCAATCAGCCAGGCATCTGTTTGAAACAGTACCCATGGAAAATCTGAAAGAACTGCTCGAAGTGGGAAAACTTAAGAAAACGGTTGCATCTGAAGAAGAAAAGGGTGATGTGAGGCATCAAAAGTGGGTTTTTGAGAGCCAGCCACTGGAGAATATAAGGGAAGAGAAGAAGGAGATTACAAGAACTGTGAACGTTGAAGCTCTAGACAAAGGAGATGTGACAAACTATAAAGAAAGGTTTGAAAGCATGGATTTAAGTAAGTGTGAAGGAACACAGAGAATTCAGGTTGAAGGTGTCACAAGTGGATCCGTCAAATCCAACAGAGTTCTTTTTGAATCTTCCCCTATGTATGCTATGCAGGACAGCTCTGGCCATTACCACGAGGTGAGGACCGTGAGGCGTGAGGAGATTGTGAAGGGTGACGTGCGCAGCTGCAGATGGATGTTTGAAACCCGTCCTATCGACGAGTTTGATGAAAGCATCAATAAGTTTCAGATCATAAAAGGTATATCCAAGCAGGAGGTTGAGTCAGGGGATGTCAAAACAGCCAAGTGGTTGTTTGAAACTCAACCGCTTGATGCCATTAAATGTTCCAGTCATTTTGAGGATGAAGACCATAAAACTAAGGAAAATATTGAAATTGAGAAAGGGGACGTTAAGACTTGCAGGTGGCTATTTGAGACCCAACCGATGGATGTTCTGTATGAAAAGGTGGAAAAGAGCGAGGTCGACATCGAGAAAGTTCAAAAAGGTGATGTCAAAACGTGCACTTGGCTCTTTGAGACCCAGACACTTGACAACATACGCGACCATACAGAGTCTGAGACCATTCTGAAAACCTGCACTGTAAATCAAGAGGACGTCCAAGGAAAAGATGTGCGACTGGCCCGCTTCCTCTTTGAAACAGAGAACCTGGAAAATATCACAGGCGAGGACAGCGCCTCTTTCAGGAGGGTGACGGAAATCGACATCCAGTCGGGCGATGTTTCCAGGATGAAGTGCATCTTTGAGAATCGCTCCTCTGACATTATGAGCTCCACCTCTGAGGAAACAATGCAGAGGTTGAAGACACAGCAGGCCGAGGACATCCAGAGGGGAAACGTGGTCAACTGTACCTGGAAGTTTGAGCATCAGCCTATTGATGCCATCTGTGACGATTCTAAAGAGGCGAGGGAAAGTCGCACAGTGACTGATGTACAGGGGGGTGACGTTGACAAAGGCCGCTTCATTTTTGAGACATTCTCTCTGGATCAAATTAAAGAGGAGTCCACTGAGAATGATATTTCTAAACACACTAGTATCTTTAGAGATGAAGTAGAGAGGGGGGATGTGAAAAATTACACCATGATGTTTGAAACTCAGCCGCTGTACGCCATCTGCGACAAAGAGGGCCATTATCATGAAGTAACTACAGTTACCAAAGAAGAAATCATTAGAGGGGATGTGGTGGGGGCTCGGTGGCAGTTTGAGACAAAGCCTCTGGATTCAATTAGAGACTCAGAGGAGGTCTATGTTATTAAAGCTGTGACTGAGGAAGGCATTAACAAAGGAGACGTCAGCTCTGCAAGGTGGAGGTTTGAAACGCAACCTCTGGATGAAATTACAGAGGAAATAAAAGTCAGGTCGAAAACAGTTGCAGATATCCAAGGAGGCGATGTGAAGACAAACAAGCAGCGATTTGAGACTGATGAGATGTCCCAAAAGTACATCAGAACCGTTAGCGTGAGCGAAATCCAAAAAGGCGACGTCAGATCTGCCACGTGGATGTTTGAAACGCGCACAATGGATGAGATCCATGGCGAAGGCGCAGAGTATGATGGCATGGAGAGAGTGACAAAAGAGGAAGTGATGAAAGGAGATGTCAAACAGTCTGTGTGGCTCTTTGAGAAGCAGCCTCTTGACAGCATCAGAGAGACTGACGGCACAGAGCTGGTTTCCACAAAGGAGGAAATCCCACAGGCCGATGTGAAGACGACAACATGGCTATTTGAATCCACTCCGTTCCATGAATTCAACGAGAGCAGCATGGAAAAGACAGAAATAATAGGTAAAAGCATCAAAGAGACACTTGAGGAGCTTTATTGTCAGAAAATGGTGGACTCCCAAGGTGTTCTTATTGAGGCAGATGAGATCGGCGATGTCCGCATGGCAAAGTATAAACTCATGAACCAGGAGGCTCCACAAATCCAAAGAGCAGAAATTATCCGAGGGGATCTGAGCAACATAATGATGAACCTCCTAAACCGCAGAGAGCTCACGGAAAGGGGGATAACTATTGACAGCGAGGAGCGGGGGAACATCAACACCACAGTGAAGCAGCTATTCAACCAGGAAAGGGAAATCAATGTGGAGAAAG
This sequence comes from Sander lucioperca, assembly GCF_008315115.2. Taxonomy (NCBI): domain Eukaryota; kingdom Metazoa; phylum Chordata; class Actinopteri; order Perciformes; family Percidae; genus Sander; species Sander lucioperca. The sequence goes on along the minus strand of NC_050196.1, from coordinate 13,864,825 downwards.
AGGAAATTGTCCGCGGTGACATTCAAGAGGCCGTAAACAATCTGCTCAAGAGCGAAGGCTCCTCCAAGCGTGGCATTCTGATTCAAGAGGATGAGAAAGGAGACGTGAGGATGACTATCTATTCCCTCTTGAATAAAGGGGAGAGGGCTAGCATGGAGAAAGAGAATATCATTCAAGGAAATGTGAGCAGAACCCTTCATCGTCTTCTCTCCAACTCAGGAGCGGATGACTCGAAAAGTATAAAGGTGGGAGACACGGAGAGGGGTAATGTCAGCTTTTACTCCACATGCATCGAGTCGGGAGCCTTGGATTACCTGAAGCAGCTTCAGTACGGACCCGATGACGCTCAAGGAAAGATGGAAAAGGAGACTATCATAGGTGGTGACGTCGAGGTGACCAAAATCTTGCTGCAGAAGAATCAGCAGCAGATTGGTCGCACGGTGGCAAAGGACGACATAGTTCCTGGCGACGTACACAGCAATGTTAAAGTCTTTATGACGGAGCCTGCCGTTGCCTACAGAAATCTAGAGAAAAGGGATATTGTTAAAGGTGACTTGAGTGCAGCCCTGGATTCACTGACTCAAGCGATCAATCAGAAAGTGGTAATAGAGAAAGAGAAGGTGGTCAAGGGGGACATCCCCACTACTTTGAGGTCTCTGGAGGAGGCCCAGCATCAAGCCAAAGAAATGGAAAAGCCTGAAATTGTCAGGGGAGACATCAGAGGGGCTCTCGAGTCACTGGAGAAATCTGCGACCGCCAATACGGAAGCAACTGTTGAAGATCTAGTGCCAGGTGATATCAAAGGGACCCTGAAGTCTCTGGAGGAGGCAAAGAAAGCGGTGAAAGAGATTGAAAAAGAGCAGATTCTCAAAGGAGACATCCACATTGCCATGCAAAGCTTACATGAGGCAACAAGCGCGAAGAAGGTTTACCAGCATCAAGTGAGCGAACAAGGGGATGTCAAAGCCACTATTCAGCTCTTGCTAGAACCCACGACTTCTCCCAAAATGCAGCGCAGGGGGAGCATGGAAGGAGATGTGAAAACATCTATAAAATGTCTTTATGAAGGACAGGAGACAACGCAGGTGGAAAAAGAGGAGGTAGTAAAAGGGGACGTTAGAGGGGCAATAAAGAATCTAATGCATAGAAAACAATATTCAAATGTGAAACGCATGCATCTCCCCAAGAAAGCAAAAGTGCCTGTGAAAAATCCATTAACTGTAAAGCAAGCGGAGCATGAATGCTTACATGAAGCCAAGAGTGAGAGTGCAGCAGTCAATCCAGCCCCCGCTGTGAAAAATCTCTCTCAGAGCGGTGAGTCACAGAAGCACACACAGAGGCACCACGAAAGCAAATCAGTGAAAACACAGGTAATAACCCAAGAGGACCACTCTGTTACTGTAGCCAAAACAGACAGTACTGCTGGGGCCTCTCAACACAAGAGCATGAAAGAACAGAAACAGAAAGCGCCGCCCCCGCAGAAAACACACGCTCCTAAGCCTATTACGATAAAGAATAAACAGATGACTAATAATGATCACACGGAGACGAAAGCATCGGATGTGAGTGTAATGAAAGAGGTGCAAAACACATCACAGACCAATATTTCAAACAAGCAAATGTGTGAAACAAAGACAATCAAACAGGTGCAGACTACAGTGACGGAGAAAACTGTCACGCACAAGCAAAATGTATCCGAGCAAATGTCTCAAAAGCAAACGGAGAGTAGGGCTGTCACACAAAAGCATGACATAAAAAATATGAAGAGTGATTACCGGAGCCTTGACATGAGAGGGAAAGGGGTAATCAAAAAGGCGAAGCCGGAGATTCACTTCCCCCCTCCTCCCTCTTCCCCACCTCCACCCTCAGAGTCTGAGCTCTCCCTCCCTCCGCCACCATCACCAGTGCTGGGGAGCCCAGTGTCCCCCCCGTCTATCATGAGGCAGGACAGCGACCTCCCACCTCCACCGCCTCCGCCTCCCATGGAATGCAGGTCTGACCCTGACTTTTTCCCTCCTCCTCCACCTCCTCCGCCTCCGCCCTCTGTGGGTGGACAAGATTTTCTCCCTCCGCCTCCCTCGCAGCAAGAGCTTAGCGCAATGCCTCAGCCTCCGCCTGCAAAGCTGGGCAAACCCATTGGCAAGCCTTTATTCAAAGTGCCCAACCAGCCAGAAACACAGAAGCAGCCCGTATATGTTAAACCCAAATGGCAGAAAAAGCAGCCAACTCCTCCACCACCTCCACCACCTCCACCTCCACCACAGCTCCCTCCTGATCAAGCAGAAACGGCGTCAACAGAGCGGGGAAAAGCAGCTCAAGTTCAAGAAGTGAAAAAGGAAACTAGCCAGCTGATCGAAACAAGCAAGCAGATGCAGTCTGAATTATCAACAGCGTCGACAACAAAAATACCAAGCATCCCGGCTGTGAAACCAAAAGAGAGCCCACAGCCACCTAAAAAAGTGTTTGTCCCTCCTATTAAACTGCCTCCACCTCCTGAACCCGCTCCAGCCTCAAAGCCTAGGCCTTACGCTCGCAAATTTAAAACCCCGCTCATGCTTGCAGAGGAACGGTATCGGCAACAAACGGAGAAAGAAGAAATAGTGAGGAGTAATGTCACAACTCCCACTTCTCCGCCAATTAATATACCATCCACTGCTGCCAGTCCAGAGCCTTCTGCAACACACAACACAGAGACACAAGTGACCATGGAAGCGACAAAAGCAAAGAGCGAAGAAGCCAAGAGCGTTTCCAAAGAACCGCCTGCCAAGAAAACCCCTTCCCAGATCCCTTTGAGCAAGCCCTTGATCTCAGTGGTAAATAAGAAATCAGCATCTGGATTTACAAATGTGTCCTTAGATAAAAAGCATGTTGCCAGCGAGCACTCCTCAGAAAAAATACTTTCCTCAACTGATGTTAAAAAGAGTCAAACCGCACCCCAGAATCAGACTGTTTCTCCTACTCAGTGTCATCGCGAGTCCTCAAATATTGAGGTCCAGTCATGCTCGAGTGTGATCACTTCTTCAGTCAGCGAACAGCAGCAGTTTATTAAGGAATCCAGCAGCAAGTCTATCGCTGCCACACAGAGTGCTGTCCAGCAAAATGTAAATCTTCAAAGCCAGACTGCGGTCACATTGAAAGCTGAAAATGTAAAGAATATTAATGTGCCTCTGACACAGGAGGGGAAAATAGGTCCCTCTCAACCCACTAAAATTCCAAAGGTAACTCCAAATTTCAAGGTGAAAACCTTTAAGATGCCAACAGAGAAGAGAGAGGAGAAATGTGACAGTGAAATGAAAAGTGAAATGCATTTACAGCAAGAGAAAAGCAATGTGTCACCGAAAAGTGAAACGAAAGTGTATCAGAAAAGCAGCCAGCTGACTTCAGCGAGAACCGAGATGAAAACAGAAATGAAAGAAAAGGAGAAGAAAAGTCACGTGAGCCCACCTATAAAGGGAGTTGAAGTGGACATTAACGTGGAAAAGGGAAAGCCGGTGCAAAGGAATGAGAGTGAAGTAAAGCAGTCACCATCAGTTACTGTTTTAATGCCTAAGGTGGCTAAGATAACATCTGCAGCAACTTATCAAGGCCATGTATCTGTCTCCCACAGTCAGCAGAGCATGAAGGCAGAGCACATTCAAAAACACGAGGAGGTGGTTGTGACTGAGAGTGTGGTACAGCAATGCCATCAGAGGCAAGAGGATGTTCAGGTGCAAAAACAAAGCAAGGTACAAGCAGCAGAAACAAATAAAATGCAGATAAAGGCTGTAAAGTCAAAAGGTGAACCTAAGGATGTGTCTGTGCGAGGGACTGGGAAAGCGGCCCCTAAAGACGAGGCTCATTCAGAAGAAATCACAGATTTGGAGAAATGTAATATGATGCAGAAGCTACTTGCTCAAATAAAAGAGCTTGAGGGCACACCAAGCAAAATAGACTCCAACACTGTTAGGATGATTATGAGCGAACTCCCTGACTGGGCCATGGGCTCAGACGAGAAAAAGAATTTAAGTGAAATTGCTAAACACCAAAGTAAGAAAAAGCTGAAAGAAATGATGGTCTATGTGAAAAATATGTTTCAAGCAAAGCTCAAATTTTTGGAGGAAAACTCAACCGTTGTGGAGAAGCAGGGGAAAGAAAAAGAAGAGCCGCCAATGCCTCCGAAACCAGACAAGAGCGTTATCAGTGGAGCGACTGCGAAGATATCAAAGATCAGTATCGGCTCATCCAAAAGTGAAAAGAAAGTAGTGGAAGAGAAAAGATCACTGCAAGAGAGAAAAGTGTATCAGGAGATGAGTGATGCGGCTGATCCGAGAGTGTCCTCCCCGTTAGCAAGTATACGCACTCCGTCTCCCACTTTTATAAGTATTGAGTCACGGAGGATCGACTCGCCGCTCAGAGTGACCCCTTCTCCTCCACCCTACAAGTCAGTCGGGACACCTCCGCCTCCTCCTCGCAAGTCATACACCCCCACATGTAGCTTCAGCAGGGCCACGCCGTCTCCCACCCTGAGCCGCTCGGAGAAGCTGATGAAACTGCGGGACACCACCTCCAAGCTTTCCCGCGGCGTTACCCCTCCGCCTCTAATGCCGCTGTCAGAGTGCTTCGCAGCTGAAAGAGAGCAATCCTCCCCGTTTAGCGACAGGGCGACTCCCATAGACGGAGATGAGCAAAAGTTGGTGGACGTCGCAGAAATGGGGGACTCCATGATGACTGTGAGGGATAAAAAGTCTTTCTTTGAGGAGGCGCAGAAGGCAGAGGTGAGCAGGACGTACATGCGGAAGGATCCTATCGATATCCCCGAACGTTTGGGACCCGACGCCGAGGAAGGCGCCCAGGCTGTGACTATAGACCTTCTGAAAGAGGATCTCCCCAGAGTTGATCTGTCGAAGCTGGTGAACAGATTTGAATCCCCACAACCCAAAGTCTACGCCAGAAAGGAGCCTATTGCCATCACCGAGAGGCTGGGGAGTGATACAGAGGATGCAGAGGCTGACCCACCAAGAACTGAGGAAATCCCTTCATTCAACGTTAAAGCAATAAAGGATGTGTTTGAGACCGGCGAGCATAGTTCACAGGCTGCCCGAGAGTTGAGAGAGCAGATAGAAAGAAGAGAATCTGAATCAGCTTGTTCCGTATCGGGGGGGCACTCTGAAATGACAGCAGTCACCGAGCAATTCTGCAGCATCGACGACTTCGGAAACCTGATAAGTGAGACGAGTGAGATGCATTCGGAGAACTCCCTGACCCGCGGTAACCCTCCGTCCTACGCTGACGTGGTGAGAGGCAATGTTCCAACAGTTGGCGTGCCCGCCGAGGCCTCCGCCGAGGAACTGCTAAGAAACTTCCAGCAGTCGTGGGCTGAGAGCCAAGGAGTTTTCCAGAACCTGGGTTTCAGTGTCACAGAGCAGAGGACTTCGCAGATTGTGACGCACCAGCAGGAGACTGTCGTGACGGGTAAACCGAGCTGTGCAGCATGAGGATACTAAACAGGCGTGACGGTGTGTTTAACATGCATTGTGTGTGAGAAGTTTCAAGCATCGACTGCATTGTGTGGAAAAGAAAAGAAGCATTAACATTTGGTTTGACAGTTATCTACACGGCACGATTTCCTTTGATGTGTTTTCTTTTTATTTGAAATGGTCACACTAAAGCTCTGAGCTGCTCGCAGTTTAGGTGCTGTCGGTTTCACGGATTTTTAATATTCACTGGTTAAACTTTGTCCCTATTTATTCATGCTTCTGATGTGTGAAGCTGGCAACGACGGCAACATATTAAACTTGCATTTCTTATGCCTGGTGTGTGATGCAGAGAACGGCTTGAAATGTCTCCAGAAAGAAGATAAACAATTTCATTATTTTTATTCTTCAGTTAAAGACAAGGCTTCACCTTTTATTCCATGTTCATGAAGTGGATTTTAAACTAAAGTAACGTTTTAAAACATTAAATTATTCACATTTTTAAAGCTGTTGCAGTAATTATAAAAATGACTCTCACACCTTCAAAAACAAGCCCTTTTTAGACAATAATTGCATTTGCAATGCGGATGCTAATTACAGTGCAGTACATATTCTGATACATACAGAAGAAGGATCCACATTGTGTTGATAAACACAGTTACAGTTTTATTTTGTTTGCCGGTTGAATAGTGTGTTTTTCCTTTTGGTAACACTCTCCTAACAATGATTTTAACTTTCCTGGAAAGAGCTCTGTGATTTGATAGTGATTCTTGATAAAAAAATAGGCATAGCTCTAGTTAAACCCCCAGTAAATAAACATTCATTATTGATTTGTCTCGCTTTAAAGACTCTCTCGGTCAGTGGTTCCCAACCTGCAGGTCATGAACCCCCCGAGTGGCCCTAAGATAAATCAGAACAGTCACAAGATTATTAAAGAGATAAGAATAACCAAAAAATAATTTCTGTTGTACAAACGTTTTTTGGACTTTCCTACAATTATTTTATTATGTATCTATACACAAGCCCACGCTGCTTAATGTGGAGGGGTCAGAAGCCTAAAAGGTTGGGGAAACACTGCTCTAGCTTAAACTAAACAAATGAATTAGAAATGTACCAACTGAACATCTTTATATTGCCTATGATTTTGTACCAAATGACATGGTTCTCTTCAGGAAATTTCCTAGGAAATAACAAGGGAAATGACGACCCTGTAAATTAAAGTGTTACCTCATTTCTTTGCAGAAAATTCGAGTTCCAGAGTCCGAACTGTGCAGGATGTGTCGGAAGAGGGTGTACCCGATGGAATCGCTGATCGCAGACAAACAAAACTTCCATAAAAGCTGCTTTCGCTGTGAGCACTGCAGAGGCAAACTAAGGTAAAGATATTTCACCGAGCAAAAGCATTCGTCTGGACTTTCTTCACTGCCAAAAAGCTAAATGTTACAAAGTATATTCATCTAATTTCTAGTCAAAATATCTAACAACACTTAATATAAGGCACATTCACCTAACAAGTAATATTTCAGTGAGACATAGGGACTCGTTTCTAGATGATGCATCTTAAATATCTTGTTAAGTGAAAGAGTCTTAAAAAAACAGAAAATAAGAGATACGATAAAACTTTATTGTCTTGCATCGTCTGCTCCAACAATCAACAGATAACTTTAAAAAACACAAACATAAAAAAAAACCATCTGTATGGTCACCCAACAAACATCTGACACACCTTTCCGACACACACACACACACACACACACACACACACACACACACACACACACACACACATATTTTTACTTATTTCAAGCAAAAACACCTTGTTTTCATTGTTGTTGTTTTTGTACTTTTATGAGAGTTGGTCTTTTTCCAGTGTTTGCACGACTCTAACCTCTTGTTTTCTTTCTTTCTTTAATAGTCTTGGTAACTATGCCTCTCTCCATGGACGAATGTACTGCAAGCCACACTACACGCAGCTGTTCAAATCCAAAGGAAATTATGACGAGGGATTTGGACAGAAACCACATAAAGAACTATGGAATAGTAAGAACCAGGAGAATTCAGCTGAAAACACAAAAGTCAAATCGCCGTCCCCCGAGAAGAAAGTCATGGATTCCAGATCTTCCACCGCTCAGAGCACACTAGTTATTAAGGATGATGACGTAAGAAAATCAGAGGAGGAAAGCAAAAAGCTCACAACCAAGATGTCGGTAGTGTGGCCTCCTCAATCTGAATCTCCAAAGAAACCCTTCAACATAGAGGAGAAGTTGAAGTTGGTTAAGCCATCGTGGCCCCCCAGGGAGGGCTCAGCTCAGGAAAATGAACCACTCAGTCAGCCGATGAGGCCTTCATCAAAGGAGACCAATATCCCTGCAGCTAAAGTACAAAATGTACCCCAGGAAAATGACAAGGTGCAACAGAGTACCTGTTCAACAGAGAATGTTAAAAAGCCTGAAGAGATTCCAGCACAGTCAGAGGCTTCGGCCTCCCCCCTAGCAGTCACTGAGGAACCAACAAGTGTCACTCGCACTCGAGAAACCAAAGAGTCAAACAGTGGCTCCGGGGTTGTGGCACCAGTGGGTTCTGAAATGGACTCTGAAGTGCACCCTGGAGTGGAAGAGAAGGAACAAAGCGCAGGGAATGATGGCGGAGCTGTGGAGAGCACGCACGTGCTGCAAGAGAATGGAGAGAAAAGCGCAGAAAGGGTGGAGCAAGTGAACATAAATGGACGTGATGGACAGATAGAAAGTGCAGAGGGCGAGAAGGAAAGCCAGGAGGAGATAGATAAAGAAAAGAACGATAGTATGAACAATGGGGAGGCGGTAAAGGTCACTTTAATAGATGAGCAGGCCACTGCAGGACAGGCACTGAATGCAAACTCCAACAATAATAATAATTATGACCAGACCCTGCTGGAGCGTGACATCCTGTTTCAAGGGCTTAGCGAGGATGAGGAGAAGGAAAACCAGTCACTTTTTTTGACAGATACAACAAGAACAACCGATTTCTTCCAAGCCAATCACTGTGAAGAATCAAAATGGATGCCAAGCGATGTGCTGCAATTGGCACAGAGGGATGATGGTTTTGTGCCAGCGGGTGCCAAATGTACTGAAGCCACAGACACAAATTTCTTCACAGACACAGCAGAGGGAACGTTCACTTTCAAAAACGAGGCCACCGAGCCAAAGATTAGCACATCAAGCTTCCTCGAGGACATTTTCGCTGGCCTAAGCACCAGCAGCTCCAGCTTGCTCTCTGATTTCAGATCCGACATCTTCAGTCAATCTGCCGGGGAGACGCCTCCGGTGTCGATGCTGGATGACCTTTTGGATTTCGGGATGGCGGCGAGAGAAAGCGCAGATAAAGCGGGAGATGTGAGGGGAAGGGATGAGAGCAGTGACAGCTTTGCCACAAACTACAGAGCAGGCAGCGGTGGCACTTCTCTGTGGGCTGACGACGACGACGCCCTGACAGTGGAGGAGCAGATCAAGAGGAACAGATACTACGACGACGATGACAGCGACAACTGTTGAACCCCTTCGGCCCATTCAGCTAATAATCAGGCAGCGTTGTAATTTCACATTTATGTCCATGGAGAGATGAACTGCTCTGATTTTAATCAAGTGTTTTTGTACTGGGTTTTAAAATTGTTCTTCTGCTCTTTTATTCTATATTTAGCTTTGTTTGATTGAATGCACCTGGTGTGCAGAGAAATGGAAAGTGGTTATTTTTTCTTGTATTTTACTTAGTTTGCATATCTATGTTTTTGCTGATTGATCGAAACAGGGCTATATTTTAAACTTTTTAATATGTGCATTAATTACAAACTGTTTTTCTTTGAATGAATGGCTGCCAGCTTTCTTTTGTGTCTGATCAAAGAGGTTTTCCTGTTTTCTATTATGTCTTTATGGTTGAAATAAAGCTTCATGAACTCGACAATATATGACTTTTTAATTAGTAGGTGCACAGACACGCGGGAGCAGTATTGGTACTTAGCTGTGTCCCCTTTGTGTGGCTGGCTAGTCTGATATATGGCCTAGCTAGATAACACAGTTCAGCTGAGATCTCTTTGGCGAAAGGCGTATTGATTTTCACTGAGAGCAGGCCTGATGTAGGAGTTACAGATTTTTTCATTAGGTGGCTTTTGTCACCTCTGACAGATTTTGTTCTCCTTCTCATTTACAGTTTGAACACTATGGGTAATTGGCTGCAACGAGAATATACTGCAATGTTAATTAAACCAGCAAAAAAACTACTTTATTGTCAAAAAAGTGATGGCTTTACAATTTCACTGTGGGTCGTCATGCTACATTGTGCTGACAGCTCCTTTAAGTTGGGGAAGCACTGTTGCTGTTTCAATAATTCAGCATCCTCTCCTGAAATGCAGTTTGGCATCTTTTTAATTGGGCTATTTCCCCCCCTGTAGTGTTTTATTGACAATCCAAAGTAGATACAGTTTTGTATGTTTTTATTCGTTTTATCCTTCTGCCAAATAATTACAAACCCAGACAACTGCCCATTCAATCAGAAAGAAGAGGCAACAATAATAAAAACTGCTCAGTGTACAGCTGTTGAAGATACCCAAGACGGGTGTTCAATTTTGAAATGGAAATGCAGATTTACCCATAAGCCAAACAGGGTGTTCTGCAGCCCAGCCTGATCGATCACCAAAGCCTAAAGGGCAGGTTCACATGTTTCCAGGTCTGTCTTATAACCGTGACCACATGCCCATATGCTTTTTTATGTTTTTAGTTGTATCTCTATAGTAATTCTTTTGCAGAGTCCCTAAAAGTTTCATCATACAGTTCTCTAGCCCTTTGGGTTAGTTAGGTCTGATAAATCCAAGGCATGGTGTGAAGTTATTTCTTATAATTCAGCTCAAATAGCATTTTGGGAAGGTTTGATGCAATATTCTACCATGGTAGTTTGTAGCTTATCCCAAATGAACAGCAATGGTCCTGGGTTGAATATAACCAGGGACCTTTGTTACATTTCCTGTCAACTCTCTAATTAAACATTGTTTGGGGGAAACACAGTAGCCACTTGATTGGACCAACTCAGTCATGCTGAATATATCTTTGCATTGCAATTCTGGAGAGGAGGAGTGATTCAGGTCAGCAAATGATGATTATTTTAATTATTAATAATTCTGCCAATTATTTCTCAATTAACTGATTAATTCGTTATTAGGGGTGAGAGATGATGAACAATGCCACTCACAAAAGCCCACACAGTGAAGTCAGAGTGATTTATTTGGTACAACACCCACATAGATTTAGTTTACTGGTAAAAAAAGAGAAAAGACTAAAGACACCTGCAAAAAGTGAGAAAAACTAAACTGAAATGATAAGTCGATCATCAAATTGTTGTTGACAATTTGCTAGTGATCAACTACTCAATATATCATCTAATTGTTTCAGTGATTGCAAGATTGGCTTGAAAATACCTCTCCTTTATGGTGTTCAATCAAATAAGGATGTCCTTAACAGAACCAGTCAGTCATTCAACTCCCCTAAAACCTCTCCTACAGTTAAAGCGGGACGTGGGTTTTTATTTTTTATTTGCCCAGATGCGATGCCATCAGATCAACTGAGCGTGACAAGCGGCCGCTCCGTTTCTTGAAAGCAAATCTCCCGTTAAACAAAGGAGCATCATGCTCCTCGCTCCCGGCCGGGGCCGATTGGCTGCAAAAAGGCGGCCGCTGATTGGACGGGGGCGCCTGCTCTCCTCCGCCGGCTGCAGCCTCCCCCTCCACTCCAGAAGGAGAGTGCAGAGCAGAGCAGAGGAGGAATCCGCGCGGTGTGGAGCGGACGCTGCTCGGCTACTAGGACAAGTTGTATCGACGGGACACGGAGAACAACACAGGTGGGTGTGCAGAAATGCTGAAAAAAATGCTGCGTTTATTCGTTGTGTGGTGTGCTGCACGCTTTCTAGGCACTAATTGCTCGCTCCAGTGAGGCGCTCTCCCTCCGCCGGACGGATGCTGTTTTTGGAACTGAAATTGAGTTAAAGGCACGTCAAGTCCATCATGTGCCGTTTTGTTTATGGATGAGCTGTTTGACCTTTTGCTGTGGCAGTTAATGCGTCCTCCCCCTGTTGCGAAGAAGGCTGTTTTGAAACAAAAAATAATTGTACTGAACGGACAGGTGGTAACAGTGGCATTTTAAACTTGCTTTCGAGGGTTTACTTGAAGACGTTTCAGTTTGTCTTTTTGGATGCATTGCTGTACAGCGGCTAGGTAGCGTTGTTTGGAGCTGCTACCTATTGTGTCAGGTTAGAGTGCTCAAGTCTGATATCATTCATAGGCTTAATTTCTTCGTTTCCAGTGCATGTCGGTATTTAATTTTAAAGTTGGATCGATTGTGTCTGATTTATTTGCATTGTTGTGTGTGAGTGTGTGTGTGTGAGAGAGAGAGAGAATAAGCGAACAAGGCAGAGACAGCATAGCCAGATAAGTAGATAAGAGCATTGTGCATTTCATAATGCTGTGCACTTTATAGCCTAACATCAAGTCCAGTGATTTATCTGGCTGCTAATCCACGTCAGTTAACATGAACTAGTAAAATCCATCAGCCTTCTGTTTCATTGCATAAAGGGATGAGTGTCACCATGCTGTGCTTTATCACTGTCAGATACTGCTACTGTATTTTTGTTGTATGAAAGGGTCAGTAGAAATGGAAAGCAGGGGATATAACTCTCTGTGGCAAGCTGCTCATTTGGGATTTTACCTTCTGGTCGAGGGGTCATATAACAACAATTCACGGCCAGTGTCTTTTGCTCGCTGTGAACAGTATGCCTAAGCCTCTGGAAATCCATTTCTAGAGAGTTATTTTGACAGTTGCTTTGAAACATGAATGCCACAGATCTCAAACACATCTCCCTCCTACAGGACTGATCCTCTTGTTTGGATTTACACCGCTCCTTGAAGTGGTTACATCAATACTTCTTCACATTGTTTCTTGCCATGGAGTATAATACCAGAGAAGCAAGCCCATCTCTTTTGTGAGCACTGTGGCTTTCAACCTTACACCGCCGCCTGGGTCGTTAATACCGTCAGCCCTGCCAAATTCTCTCATTTAAGCCTGTCTGCTGGCACATGACCATATACTGATATTGTGGCGGGGGAAAATGTTCAATTTAATTAAAAAAAATGTCCCACAGTCCTCCATTCATCACCTATGACATGGAATACAGTGGTTTAATCTCAATTAGGCAATGACATCAAAATGGGTACTCGACACATGGATGATTGCAGATGACAGTGATGAACACAGATGTGAAGGTCTAGTTTGGTGCACTGAGCGTGATAGAACTGATTCTGTATTTCTAAAAAAGCTGTTCATTTATCTCAGCTTGCTTGACTTCATCTTACAATTTCCATTTTTCTCTTTGGCAGACTGGGACTGCCTCGGTTTGATAAAGCCCAATCTTGATATAAATCATTGTCTGTCACTAAAGCTCCTACACATGTTCAAAATTTGGAAAGCTATTTCCAGAATTGAGGTTTAGATCCCAGCTAATCAGTTCCTCATCATACTGTACCACTGCTGTTGATGATTGTGTGTTAATAGGAGCCCCTCAGATTGTCCTCCTTATGAGGCTGTAGGTCCCAAAAAAATCAATGGTTTTTACCCTTTTTTAAAAAAGCAATCACAGTACATCACTATTACCCTTTCACTGCCCTTCCATTTATAAATAGGCGGTTTATGTAGGCCTATGCTGTGTTGGGAACTACATCTTATTGACATCCTGTGAGTGGAAGCAAGCCCCTGGGCATGAATGTAACAGGCTGCTTTTAACTCATTTAACCCCTGTGTGTGGGGTTTTATATGTGAAGGCATCATGTCTGTTAGAGTCAGTGGGTCTTTTGAAATGTTAAATCTTAGTTCCACACTAAATAACGTGATGCTATTCTCACTTGTAGTGCCAAATAGGAAAGGGAATAGGAAGATTTGTTTGGGGCTAAAATTAATCTGGAAGAGGCCCTCGGGCAAGACCAGATTCCCCCTAGGTACATCATATTTTTGTCCTGGAAGTGATTGGAGTTTGATTTTATGGTGCAACAAGACTCACCCAGATGAGATAAACTGTATGTGACCGTGATGAATGACGTTTGTAAAGAGCCCAATAGAGAAGTTTATTACAAACCAGCTTGTTAACTCGTTCACAATTTCAGCGCACTTATGCTTTTGCCGCTGCTTTTTCTTCTCAACGCAATTTAAAGGGAAAATCAGTCAGTTGGTGGGTTGCTGTTTGTCACGGCGTGCAGTGTCATTTTGGTGCCCCCAGGGAACATATGCTGTTTTGTCAGATTCTCCCTTGGAAAATGCTGCTTTAGTATATGTTAAATTGAGCTTTTTTTCCGCCGTCACTGCCATTGGTTTAATTTTGTGTTTGGCAAACCTGCTCTGCCATTCCTCATCAGGATTTGGTGTCAGTCACTCAGTCTTTTTGCATCAAATTTCAAGCATCATACAGGGAGAAATCCATCATAAAAGACAAAGAGATACCAATTCCTCTGCTGAGTAAGGGGCATGGCTGCAATCACAAGTACTGGTAAACGATTGAGTAAGGGGCATGGCCGCAATCACAGCCACCGGTAAATGATTGTGGACTAGTTGGCAAGCATACCTCATATAGCCATTTGACCACCTGTGATTGATATCATCAGGTTTAGACACATTCTGTAGTTGTGTGAAATATAAGTCAGGGAAAGTAAAGAAAATGACTTCCTCTTTGCACTGAGCATAATCAGGATGATGACTTTCAAATATCCAAGGCTGAATTTTCCTTTAATACACACAGCTGGACAATACCCCAATACACAATGCTAATGTTGGGTTTTTCCAGTACATTGGTTCCCTGTTTGTAACCAGGTGGCTGCTTAACTGACAGAATGACAGTAACAAAATGCTAAATATACATAGTGGGAAATGTGAGCCAAACATTTATCCAATATCTAACGCAAAGCATTTAAGACAGACTTCCACACATGGCACTTGTCAACATGTGGCGGATGTATCGCCTTCTCACACTTTTTCAAAACTGTTAAAACATTATTTTCCTCCAGTTTTGTTTTAAACTAATATATAAACGTTTTCCTTGTTTATGTGCCGCTTCAGCTGGGGCACGTTCAATCTCAAAACAGCGTGCAGCGTGCAGCGTTTTGCTACGGTTTCCGGGTTGAACGACATGTTTCCTCAGAACGATGAGAACCGGTATGCAACAACAAGCTAAGAGGTATGTTTTCTGTCGTTTGGTGGGTGTGTCAGATGTTAGCCAGTCAGCAGTGACGTGTATGTAGGAAGAGTGATTGCGCACACAGCAGGGTGTTCAACGCACCCCCGTTTCAGTCTTAAACAATGCTTTGCTTTTGTTTTATCGGGGCTGAACATGCCCCGGTGTATGTATTCAGTCAAAGATTGTTTGTGAGTGAAAAGACGCATCACGCTTTACCACCACTGTACGGCCGCCAGTGCACTGCATGTTTTTGTAGTTCAACAGCAGGGACCTACAGAGTGGAGACGCTTCTATAGAAACATGATCTAAGTGATCACCTGCAGTTTTGATTCGTATCATATCAACTAGGGGTGTGAATCTTCACTGGTCTTACGATTCGATTACGATTATCCCGTCTTCGATTCAATCTTAAGATGTGTCACCTCCTCAATATTATTAGCTAAACATAGTTTTCGTTGACATTTCAAGCAGTCAGACATATATGAACTCCCCTTTTTATTGTATCTGCTCTTAAAAAAGACACTTCCTGAATGTAGCGGAGTCAGAACACAGCAGACAACAGACAAAAGGCAAAAACAAAAAAAACAGTGACCGGAAAATCAACAAGTAACATCAGTAGGCAATAATCGATTATGGTCTGTCGATACAGAATCGTCTAGGTCCGCATTGCGATGCATCGATGCAATGATTCGTTTCAACTCCCCTAATATCAACACTTCAATGAAATGAACTTCATAGTTCTGAATCAGCAGCTTCAGTGTTTGGAGGAGGTAGCTGGTGAAGTATAGATACATTTAATAAATCTGGGATTAGTCACTCGTCCTGTCAGTCTAACGTAAATGTTAGCTTAAGTAGCTTAAGTGCAGAGCTGTTAACAGGAGCATTAGGGGTCATCAGTCGGATATCAAAACATTGTCAAACAGCGACTTACCAAGTAAATACATTATGCTATCTGGTCATTAATGTAGAAACAAAATAACTTTGTGTTATGCTTGGTACAATCATATCTTGTATATCATATCTATAATAGGTCAGACATACCGGCCTGTATTTTGATCTACAGAAGATAATTGCAATTTAAATAGCAAACGCAATATTGGTCAGGAAAAATCAGATATTTTGTTGCAATTTGCTCAAAGAAATTATTGATAATGTATTCATTTTCTGCACACGGTGTCCCTCCCACTGAGCAGTAAGATCCTTTAAATTCTCTCCTCCTCTTTGAACATCTCTCCAGAGGGTTCTGGAACTGTCGACCTCTTCCAGAGGCAGGGCAAACGAAAAGACCATTTTCCCTCAGGGGGATCAGTAAAGTATCGCATTATTGTTATTCAATTGGCCTTTTTTCTGAATAATGAATGACCAAATAGTTCAATTTAATCGCACATGGGAAAGTAAACCAATGGAGGAGAGCAGTGCCCAGTTGCCTGTTTTCATGCAGAATTAATGGTTTCTGTGTAACAACTCGTAATTTACAATGCATTAGACTTTATGACTGCCTGGCTACACTGCAATTACTGATAGGAGGAAGCTCTAACTTGCAAAGCTGTCATCTTTTATAAGGTCTTGAGTTTTGTGCCGCTGTGGCTGTAGGATTTCGCTCTGATTCTTTTCTTTCTCTGAGGGCGTTTTGCTAGTTTCACATTGGTGTGCTATGACCTATGCTGTTGCTCCACACTGGCTCCCTCTCTTTCAGCCCTGCTCTGCTCTGCTCGCTTTGTCTCTGTGGAGAAGGCTTTGGAGAGCTGCACAGAGAGCTGTGTGTTTCATCTGTCGAGCTCTGCTAGTTGTGATCATGTCTGTGACTGCCATCCAAAGTTTATTGGATCATTTCATAATCTTGTTGGCCGGAGCTTAGCCACGCATGTCTCCAGTTCTGCATATGACTGTGGGCACAGATGATGGATTGAAATCCAACAACACCATACTGTGATCATACCGATTTTTGCCCAGCAGGCCTTTCAACAACACGGCACAAAACAATACATATTCTGGCTGTTTTATTAGGGCTGAATGGTTGGGGGAAAAAAATCAAATAGCTATTTTTCTGCCAGATATTGCGATTACGATTTGATACGTGATTTCTTTAGTGTAGCTAAAGTTCAATATTCACTGTGTAACAGATAAAACGTCAAAAATGTCATCGAGCATTATAACATGAGACACCATCAAAACTGCTCTATATTCTTAAGCAAGGATGATAATATGGAAATAATTTGCCAGCAAAAAGTGTTTTTTCTTGCATGGAACATTGAACAGTCAAACACAGAACATTTATCACCAAAGTTAAAGTTATAGTAATACAAAAACAATTCCAATGAAAAATATCAGTACTTTCCTGTAAACTGGAATTTCTGATATGCCTCCGTTCAACAGCAGCATCTACATATTGCACCCTCTACGATCATGTTAAATAAAGTTATACAAAATAAATGGAAAGTCCACTGAAAAAAAAAAAAATTCTGTAAACAATCTGTTATATGTAACGTTATTCCAGCATTCATCTTATGAAAAAAACATTAGTATAATAATAAAAATAGGAATAAAAAATGTTGACCCAAATGTTACACCAAACATTCGATTAATCGCGGTGTCACGATTAGCTAATCACATTCTTTCAAATTTGGATTTGAAAACGATTCATCATTCAGCCCTTCTGTTTCTATCTGGCTATAGTTCCTGGATTTGACACAGAAACATGGCTCCCACAGTTAAAGTAATAGCAAGGAGAAAAGTAAATAACGTGGTGTCACCCATTTTACTGTTTTTGTTTACAAAAATGACAAATGATAAGGAGTAATACACAGTTATTAACCAAAATGCTCAGCTGGCAGACATCTTCTCTTTTTTTACTAAAGACAAAGAAAACATTTCAGCTTGATGAAGTGAGTAACTTCCTGCTGCAGCTGGGCCTGATAAAACAGCCAGCTGATTACACTGTTCGATAATGTTGAGATTGTTGGGAGTCTTGGTTAAGTGCTGAATCGCATTTTATTCTCTTTGTGCACAGCTCTTAGGGTCATAGCGGTTTATTTTTATGACTGTAGTTAGGGCTGCACAATATATCGTTTTTTTAATCGCGAAAGGCACTCTCGGATTTTTTTGAGTTAGTTGAAAGATATCAGTAGAAAACTGCTCTATAAAATGTAACTTTCATTCCTTTTTTTAGTGGTGCCTTTTTATATTCAATTCAATGTTCAATTTGTTTAATAAAAGGGCATCATTTCCAAATGTTGGAAATGATTACCTTTCATTTGTTTGAAATTCAACAAGCATTTGTTGTATTTTTTTTTGTTCGCAGAACACTGTAAACAGCAGAAATGCAGAACGAAGTACACATTAATATCTGTTTATTTATTGCGAGTAATATCGTTATCGCGACATTCAACAACGTTATTGCATATCGCATACTTTCCTCACATCTTTCAGCCCTAATTGTAGTTGTATCACATAGCCGGTCAGAGGGAGGGAGAGCAGGGCTGTGCTAGCTTCATGCCCCCCCCCCCCGCATCCTGTTATCTCATACTCTACCAGCTGCAGTTGCATGTTAGCCGCCGTTGCCTTCCCATTTCCACACGCAAGGCTCTGCTGCAAAGCCTGCTCATCCCACTCCGCCACCACAGTTGGCATGGGATGAGTGCAGAGTGGAGTCTCCTAGCCCTGTTTTTTTTTTGATTGGGTTCCGATGACGGGACTTTGCCAGTTTGCCAAGCTGGCGCTACGACTATTGATGTCTCCCAGTCCCTCCCCCCTCCCCCTCCCCCCCTCGGTCAAGTAGATTATTGGATTTCCATTGGAGTGGTCAAATAGGGGGGGTGGGGGGATATAAGGGTGAGGACCATATCAGCCGTCTCCCTGTGTAACTCTACAGTTTCGCGTCCGAGACCACTGCGTTTATAATACTAGGAAGCCTTGTTTGTGATGGGGCATGCTTACACCTTATCTCTGCTACAGCGTGGATACCTTGTCGCTCTAATTTTGAGGCTGTGAATTGAAAGTTTATGTTGAGCATATTTGGAAACCCTGTAGTGTATGAACCACATTCAGAACCATCCATTTTTAAAATTCATGCTCCAATAAGAAGGCTGTTTTTCTCCAAAAATAAAGACTTTTGGAAGACATTTTGGAATGTAGCATTGTGCTTCCACTATGCCTTTCCCTTTTGAAGGCAGATGCTAGTGTCTAAAAAAAAAAAAGCATCATCATTTTATTTTTTTTGTCTGATCCTCTAATCCACTTTAGGGAAGGCCAACATTGTTCCATACTGATATAGCAGCGGGGTGCCTGGGAATGGGATCAGGAGTCAAATTCATGCTGTTTTAAAGTTCTTCAGCTAAATTAAATAAATACAGAGAGTGCAACCCGCCCCTCATCCACCATGGAGGAGGACATTTACTTTTATTTCTGAGGCTGTACGTCAAAACATTTCTTACTGCTTTCGGCGTAATTCAGTAGGTGATATTGACATCCGGCTGCATATATGCATGGTTGATTTCAATAAAGCATCTGCTCTCACATTCCTCAGTGGACCTATAGAGTTTGCAGAATTATATGTGCACACCATACGGAACATCATTAATCTTAGACAAACTAGATGCAGCACCAATTATTTGCATATGTTTGATACACTTAATGCATGTTTAGGTGTCTTCATCCTACGAGGCCTGTATGTAAATATGACATTTGCCTCTCAAATTTCTCTGTACCAAAATTGATTTTGAAGATAGGCAGCCTGATTTAATGTGGAGCAATCTTATCCCCATCTTATCCCAGTTGGTCTTGTTAACTGCCTCCGCTCTCGGCCGTAAGACGAAAAATATATTTCACGCAAGACTGACAGACCCAGATAATAGACTTTCAGAGCTGACCTTCCACAACGAACAGATGGTTGCCATCAAATAGTTGAGGGGTTGATCCTGATCTCCTCGGCCTCCGCTCTTGTTGATGACATGAAGCTGCAGGTTACTGTATGCACACATTGGGCTGGGACGTTGAGTAACACAGGTGCTTTTATCCCGCTCAACTCTGTAGCGCTTGATTTCACAAGTTCGTATTTGATTTAGATTTGTACATGTGAAGCTTTGGTGCTATTTGAAACGCAACACAGTGCTTCACTTTGGTGGAACATCTCACAGAAGTTTAAATTTAGTCAATACCCAGCTCTCAATACTGATGATTGCAAAAAGGATGAATAACTCCTGAAAGGATGAATAACTAGAACTCCTGAAAAGTGAGAAGGGCTGGGAAAGCAACCAAAAAAAGAATATATTGGCTAGGGGTGGGCGATATGGCTCTAACATAATATCACAATGTTTCAGGGTATATCTGCGATAATGGTATTATTAATGATATGATAAAATACTGAACGAGATGTATTATTAAAGGTCCCATGACATGGTGCTCTTTGGATGCTTTTATATAGACCTTAGTGGTCCCCTAATACTGTATCTGAAGTCTCTTTTATATAGACCTTAGTGGTCCCCTAATACTGTATCTGAAGTCTCTTTTATATAGACCTTAGTGGTCCCCTAATACTGTATCTGAAGTCTCTTTTATATAGACCTTAGTGGTCCCCTAATACTGTATCTGAAGTCTCTTTTATGTAGGCCTTAGTGGTCCCCTAATACTGTATCTGAAGTCTCTTTTATATAGACCTTAGTGGTCCTCTAATACTGTATCTGAAGTCTCTTTTATATAGACCTTAGTGGTCCCCTAATACTGTATCTGAAGTCTCTTTTATATAGACCTTAGTGGTCCTCTAATACTGTATCTGAAGTCTCTTTTATATAGACCTTAGTGGTCCCCTAATACGGTATCTGAAGTCTCTTTTATATAGACCTTAGTGGTCCCCTAATACTGTATCTGAAGTCTCTTTTATATAGACCTTAGTGGTCCCCTAATACTGTATCTGAAGTCTCTTTTATATAGACCTTAGTGGTCCCCTAATACTGTATCTGAAGTCTCTTTTATATAGACCTTAGTGGTCCTCTAATACTGTATCTGAAGTCTCTTTTATATAGACCTTAGTGGTCCCCTAATACTGTATCTGAAGTCTCTTTTATATAGACCTTAGTGGTCCCCTAATACTGTATCTGAAGTCTCTTTTATATAGACCTTAGTGGTCCTCTAATACTGTATCTGAAGTCTCTTTTATATAGGCCTTAGTGGTCCCCTAATACTGTATCTGAAGTCTCTTTCCCGAAATTCAGCCTTGGTGCAGAATTACAGCCACTAGAGCCAGTCCCACAATGAGCTTTCCTTAGTATGTACCATTTCTATGTCTGTAGCTATTGAGTAGGAGAGGGGGGGGGCCTTGACCAACTGCCACTTTGCTCGTTTGAAAGCCATGATGTCTCTCTCTCGTGATTGGGCCAAATTCTCTGGTCCAAGAAAAAAGCAAAAAGCAGAGAAAGGGGAGGTAACCTTTCCCCTTATGACCTCATAAGGAGCAAGATTCCAGATCGGCCCATCTGCCGCCACGGTGGAAGAAAATATCAAAGAGCAGTAACTGTTACAGTTACTAAGTTAGCTAACGTTAACTTTGTATTAAACACATCCAGCACCGTCCAGCACGCTCCCTCTCTCTCTCTCTCATCTTTATTGCATGTGTTGTAGCTGTATATTTTGAAACAGGGAAGGAAACTGTCGTTGCATTTTATTTTGATCAGTCTCTTTTGACAAAAGTGCTCTCACATGTGGCTTGGACTATCAACTGAACATTAAGCCCACTTTTAGAAAATACCAAAAAAAATAACGTGTATCGACATTCAGCTGGAAAAAAAAACAAAATATGATTTTTGGTATACATCGCCCAGCCCTATACATACAGCTGTATTTTTTTATGGACCCCTGTATGCACTAATCATAGATATAGGACAGGAGTGTATCTGTGATATTTGGACTGTGTTCTCAAAGAGTTTTGTCTCATTTATTCCTTTTCTTGCCTGGGAACAGCTGTGAGGAAGCCTCGAAAGGTTAAATAACACTACGTTAAGCCGCCTGAATGATAATAGGAGAATACCTTTGTTCAGCACACATTCTTGTTCTCGTATTTTTCTTGTTATTTTTCCATTTTTATTTTATTAGTTCTTGACTGTTTGAAGAAAAGTGGAGATCAGGCACTTGTTCAGGTGCTACCAATGAAATATGTACACATTCGTAGACATTTGGACCACTTTAGTCTTTGTGAAGATAGCAAATGTGTGTGGTACTAAATAATAAATGAATTAATAAGCATCAGTTTGGATAGTGGATCAATCATTATTTGAAAATGAATCGGCAACCCTAGTGGTACATGACGAAGACAAAAAAAACAAACAAAGTAGATGTGTTATTATCAAGTGGTTGAAACATTGACAAAAGAAAAACATACTTGGGAGTATAATGTATCTGAGCAAGTGTGCACACAAAATTTTTTGTTTTTATTTATTGCACCAGACATAGTTTATTTGTTGTTTGTCTGTGCGCTCTCAGTGGCACAGGGGTGGAAAGAGAAAAAAACAATTATTCCCCTGGAGCACCAAGAAGACATGGGATAGAAGCAAAGCACATTTGAGGCTTGTTTGGTATAATCTTTTCTTGGAGCGTGTTTATTCTCAGGCATTCAGGGCACTCTTTTGTTATATTTGTACTTCAGGCAAGCAATGCACATTTATCTTTCAGAAAAAGCCCGCAAATATGTGGTGTATTGATTTTTATTCTGCATGTTGCACTCCATTAGCTGCTGAGTTTTGACTGCATACGTTCTTTGCAACATAAATGCTATGATCTAAAAATGATAAATGACTCGTCTGAAGCCCCAGCTCTACAGATCCTTTTATCTGCTTAGATTACTGCAGGAATGTCTGTCTTATCTAGTTGCCTTCACAGAAAAAGAAGAAGTGTAACCGGGTCAGGCTTATGTGTGTTCTGGTGAGATGCACACTGTATCCTCTCTAATATGTGAACCCCATGCATTTTTCACGATGCGTTTGATTACGTTTTCTGCATGATTTTTCATATTTAATCAGCTCCAGGCATTATGGGTTTTACTTACACAAGAGTGGCCATTAATATTCAGTGTATCCACATTACAGACGTGCATTTACTTTGTTTGCTTTCACCACTATGCCTTTGTTTTGTGGACTTATAGGGTAGTTTTTGTAGAAATAATGTATTTGCTACTTAGCATATGGTGATAGGCATTACTGTTAAGCCTCTGGCATAACATTTTCATCCTCTGTCATGAATTTTAATTGATATCTAGTCAGTTATACATCTTCAAATATCACTGATTTAATCACATTATATATATTGAAGGTTCCCAGGAAAATAGTGGAAGCTGGAATAATGATGAGGATCAAATTTCACCTGAAAGCAACAAAACAAGAATGCTGAAATAATGTGGAACAGAAGCAGTCAATTGGAAAGGAAGATTTCCTTTCCAACTGACTGCTTCTGTTCCACATTATTGTACATCTGTATATGTGTCCTGGTTTATGCAGAAACACATGAAAAACTGCATTTTTTTCATGTAGATGGGCAGTGATTGGCTGTTTGCCCTGCTCAGCAGGCAGTCTGGATATTTGGATGATTTTGTTTATTCATTCATCAATGTCGCCATCCATCTTTGCCTGGGGGGAAAATCAGTGTTGGCTCAATCGTGGACACCTGGTGACCTTTCCGGCAAGAATCTGCTGTGGGGAAAATTTGTTGCAGAGTCATTTGTTTCAGCTGAGTTATCCATGATATCCTAGCCATGTGATTGTTGCTGTGTCACCCCTGCTCTGTCATGTTATAGAGAGCAAACATAACATATCTAATATGATAAAAGACACATTCACCTGTTATTATACAGAGAGAAAGCAGGACAGATCACCATCATCTATTTGCTGCTGCCATGACGGTTCCGCTTTTCACAATGACATATAAACAGGCCGTGTGTAATGAACCAGAGGATGATAGTCCTTCTTTGCGGTTTGTAGGATCGCAGCTCTGACTCCCCTCTGCATTTCAGATGTGTTTGATGTGCTGTGACGCCTAAAGATGCCACAATAGTCCCGCAGGTTCAAAGCCAAGCACACAGCTGTCCCCATGCATGCCAAATAGGACACATAGAAGAGTTTTATGGCATCACGCTACAGTTCACCAGCCATTCTGTTCAACACTGACGCTGAAAAGCTTCGCTGTTAATCTATAATCCAGATAAAGATGTGTCGATTAGGGCTGCCCTGTCAATTCCTGAAATGTTGTCAGTCCAGTCATTTGCCCTCTTTTTCTGCTGCGTCATTATACACAGCAACAGAGGATGACAGCTGATAACTGTGCTGTAACTGGGCACAGGCCATGAGCAATAGTGTTAAAGTAGTATTTCTCATACTGTATGTACTCCGACACAGCAATGCTTTGAGCTAAATGCTAATGTCCCCATATCAACATGCTCACAATGGCAATGAGCATGCTGATGTTTTACAGGTATAATGTTTACCATATTTACTACTTAGTGTGGCGTTTTAGCATCTTGAAGTTTGAATTTACAAAAAAGGATGACAAAATCTACTTCTCTATGAAAAATGTGCCGCAGACAAAGGCAAATAAGATATAAAGTTTGTTGTGGTGTATGCACCGCCTAGGGCTGCAACTAACGATTATTTTCATTGTTGATTATTTTTTGTTTTTAATCGACAGAAAATATATAATCGTTGTTTGCTCTATGAAATGTCAGAAAATGGTGAAAAATATTGATCAGTGTTTTTTTCAAAGCCCAAGATGACATCTTGTTTTGTCTACAACTCAAAGATATGCAGTAGAAACTAGAAAATATTCACATTTCAGAAGCTGGAATCAGAGGATATTTTTTTTTTTTTCATATAAAATGAGTCAAACCGATTAATCCATTACAAATAGTTGGCAATTGATTTAACAGTTGATAACTAATCGATTATTCTTTGCAGCTCTAGCTCCACCTTTTTGACTAATCAGACAAAACTGTGATCATATCCCTTTAATTGGGTTGTTGAGACTCATTTTGGTGTTTTTTTTTTGGGATGGTGTGTAATGCCGTGCCCGCACACGGTCGAAGGCTCTCATGATGTAGAGTTATTGCTCCCTTCCATCACTGCATCTGTGGAAGTAGGCCCACCATTTCCTGTGCATTCATCACCATTAAGTGAGCAATCAGCTGGCTGCAGATCAGCTTAGGCTATAGGAAGCACCCAGTGTAGATGGCAGGTACAGATTCACCCTTCCTCCCCAATCACCCCAAAGCCGCCCCCACCCCCACACCCCACCCCATCACTTTATTGAGCGCTATGATCTATTGAGGGAGAAAGCCGGAGCGGTCTTCAAATAAAAGCAATAACTCTGTGACTGTGGAGGGAGGCAGGCGTGTTTTAGCAAGCCAGACAGCCATCCTTCCCCAACTCGGCTGTGTATATGGACATACGTTTCTCATTCCACTTCCTCCTGCCCCCTCATCCTCCTTATGTTGCTGTCGTCTCACTCAAGTTTATCATCAGCTGCTCCCTGTAGATGGCTTATTGCCTTTTCCACCCTCATCTGTCCGCCTGGCTGAAAAGGCCTCCCAGGAAGAGATTAGCAATCCAATAACTCGCGGAGCATCCACCTCAGCAGCAGGTGCTCCCCAGAGTGAATGCTGATGAGAAGAGCCAGAACTCTATCTATAATAACAGGCCAGGCGGTATTTGCTAACATCGAGCAGCCTAGAAGCCTTGACCTGCTAAAAAACTTATAGCAGGCTTCAATGACATTCTGTATAATGTCCCCACTATCCAGAGTAGGGATGCTAATTTAGGGTTTTTATTCTGACCAATAGCTGACCCTCGTTAACGGTTTATTAACCGTGAACCGACAAGCAGGCGACTGAGACCCAGTTCATCCGTTCGGGAGGCTCGGGCATTCAGCGTCTGCAAACAGCTGTGGACTTGTACCGGTCACTCAGCCGCGGCGTTGGTGTGCGTTACTTACCCCGACCAAATTGCCTCTAAAGCAGGGGTGTCAAACTCAATTTCACTAAGGGCCACACTGGAAAATGAGAATCTCATTAAGGGCCAGACATGTAGAGTTTATTGACAGGCTTTTATTTAATTGAAAAAAGTAAAATATTTGTGTCATTATTATTTCATGTCTCATATAGCTTTCTCACTTACAGTTTGGTCGACATAAAGCCCTAAAAAAAGTTTGCAAAATAGTTCCTTAGCCATCACAGAATATAGCAAATTAAGCAGAACAATGATTGCAATTTAAAAGCAGGCTACCACACAGTAGGTAAACTCTCTGGTTCTGTGGAAATTTCTGAGTCTCAAAGTTGGACAAATTCTGCTTTGAGTGTCACACAGTTTGAAAAACAGTTTCCCTTCTTTTTAGTATACTAGACGGGCCAAAATTGATTGTAAACCTAAATTGATGTGCGGCCCGGATGAGTTTGACACATGTGCTCTAAAGTATCGAGTATCGAAAAATGCCCCGTCATTCGATACCTAAGGAGTAAATCTCATCAGCGTCAGTGAGCCAATAAGCATGCAGCATGCTTCTACCAAGATCTAATAATGTTTGTGATTGGCTGTCTAATGTTACATGTTGTAGAGGCACGCAGGAAAAACTCTACGTTACGCACAGAGACGGGGCTCACGTAGTAGGAGCTTTTTCTTTTTGTTTTATAAAATCGGTAACGAAAAAAAAGGTCGTTCAGGAACCGGTACCGAAGTCACGGTCGGTATTGAATATTTTTGAACGATACCCAGCCGTAGTTGTGGACACATGCAGCCACTTTCCCCATATGGAACCGCTTGTGCGTTCGCACGAGCGGTAGTTACAAGACCACAGCTGTCCATGGACACGGAACGTATGTCCGCCTGTCTCCAACGCATCAATTAGTTTAGCTGTGTGTATGCCTGGCTTACTCTGTGTGTAGGACGGCCGATTTAACCCGCCAGTCCTCATTGATTTTAGTGGCATGTGTCACATAGCTGGCCGTGGTCGTGAGAGCCGTGAACTTAGCAAAAAGCACTAGCAAGTTACCTAGCAGTTAAGAAATAGATTGTGTAGCCTATTTTTATTTTACCATGCAACAACTTTTTTGTTTGCTTTTCTGAACCCCCGCTGGATGTGTTGAGTTTGTATTTCCTTTCAAATCTCTTTTGCTTAACACATTTTGTGCAAAAGTCCTTTTATGATCCCTTTTTTATGCTCTTTTTTTCTTCTTTTTTATTAACTTCTGTTTTATTATTTGAGCTTTTACATTCTTTTATGCTCCATTTTTTCTCGGGTTCTTTGTGGCTTGTTTATCCTTTCTTTCCTCTCTCTCTTTGGCTCAGTAGTTAACTGTCACCTGCGGTTTTATGGAGCTGTACAACACTTTTTACTGTGGTGTTTTGTTGCTCATTATAATGGCCCATGGGTATACGGTAAAATCCCTCATGGAACCGCCTTTGCTCTGATTTTGAAAATAATCTGTCTTTTTTAGTTTTGTAGGAAGACAGGTGATGTACTGTGGATTTGGATATGTACTGAACAGTTAATCATGCATTACACAGAAAAAAATTATTATTAACTTTATTTTACAGAATATGCTGTCAACAAAGAAGTTTGCAGATTTGTACCATCTTTTAAAATCTCCAAGTATGTAAGGTAACTAAATAAGACCCAGTATGTAAGTGAAATGATACATGTACCCATTTTGAACACATCAGTTATTTATGTACTATGCAAATATTTTTTATGAGCAAGAGTCATAAAAAATGTACACAATAGTGTCTATCTGCAGCTCGACAGCCCTGACTTTACTCTTTACTTTATTATACCTGCTTCTGATATCAAGCCTCCAACAAAAGACTGCACAAACACAAACTCAGCACAAAATAAACTGGCGGTGTGTGTTTTTTAGTTTTTTATGGGAAGCACAAAAGGACTTAAACACCCTATAGTATTACTGCAAGTCATCTCCCTTGTCCATAAATACCCTCTGGCTTTCTGCTGCCGGATGTGTCTTGAATTTACGCGCTCCGCCTGTGTTATCTGTATTTTGTTTTCTTGAATTTAACGGGGGCTTGTTTTTCATGATAAAGAGTCAGTCGGAGTCAGTTCCTCAAGGCCAATTGAATGTGATAAGGCCACTGCAGTGTTGTTATAATGTGTGAATCGCTGTGGAGCTCTTTTTTCAACTCTCAGCAGTCATTCTGTCATCTGTAATGCAGGAAAGGCTGCTTTTCATACACTGATTAAGGGGTCAACAGGGATTATTTTTAGGATGGAAATATAAAAGTGACACTTAAGAAAAAAAGATTGGCAGTCACAGTCATATACAGTCATACAGTGATTGAAGTAGGTTTTCTCCTTACCTTCTTCACAGCTTTCAACCCAATCACCTGTCGTTAGATTCACAGAAAGTGGCAAGCTGAGAGTTTACTTTTTTCTTTTTTTTTCAGGTGCTGCGAGAATCATTCAAAGTATCTATTTTCGATAGCTACTTTGCAGTCTAAATATCTGAGAGGTAGGGAGAAAGAGGGACAGAACGAGAGGCAGAGAGATAAAAAGAGAGACAACGATAAAAGGGCTGTCTGTGCTATGCTGTTGGATGTTTGCCATCCTTGGTGAGGGAAAGGGCACGCACAGGCTGGTGAATGGGAGGCACAGGTGCAATAAAGGAGTTTCACTAATTAAGTGAAGTACAGGAGCCCAGGAGGGACAGGCCAGGTGCACATATACTAGCCGGGGTTAGCCGAGGTCCACAACAAACGAAGAGAATCCTCCCCTTCACTGTTCTCCTGTAATTGTGGTTAGCCTAATCTGTCCCCTGGCTTCCTGTCTGTGAAAAAGAATATGCGGAGTGCTGAGCAGTCATCTGGCATGAGTCTCTAACAGAGATTGCTACGTCGGCTTGGCATTCACCAGCCCGCAAGATGAGGAACAAATGAAAACCGAATTACTGGGCTGGGAGATTAATGGAGAAAAATGAAAAAAGGATGGATTGGGCCGTACATGTTACAGGTGTCAGGGGAGCAAAGACGGATGCCAAGTTTCAAAGGTGCCTCATGTTCCAGCAAATGATAGGCCTAATAAGAGGCTGCTGAAAAGTACCATGATATTAATTGCAACAGGCATCTCGTCCTTCATCTGCAGCCGTTGAAAGCATGTCTTCCTATCCAACCTAGACAAGTTCACAATTTATTTTTTGTCATTAAATGAGATCATTGTGTTCTTTCCTTTTTTTGACAGAAGACAGTTTCTAGAGCGGCTCAGTGAGAGTTTAAATCTAAATAGCTTTATTTTACTGTAGATTAAGTTACCATGCAGTAGAATATAGTACCTTTCTGTATAACCCCCCCTTGGATGTCATTACTTTCCCAATTAAGTTGGTCTTCCGCTCAATATTAATGAGTGATTTCTCTGCTGATGACATCTTGGCCTTACAGTTTCCATTCGGGCTAATGAAAATCTTTCATGGGGTTAACACTGAATTGAACTTAAATGTCATAGATATGACATTTGACGCTGTTTTATTGGCCATATGTAGGTGTTATTTTTTTATTTGAATCAATACATTGTGGAGGCTGAAGTGCAACCACAACAATCTGACGTTTCCATAAGCCCCAAAGCATGTTTGAAATGTCACTAATACTGTAGATGTTGCCATTATTCAAGGAAAGGATTAGAGGCTTTTTGCTGTTTTATTACACAAACACATTGCTGAGCTATACTCTACCAGCATGCACATTTGCATCCAAGTCTACATCGCAAACTTGTTATCAAGCACACCAGCTTGTCATTCTTTGTATCAAGACTCCTGGTAATCAATGAATGAATGAACGCTTTTCAGCAGTGAGGCGTCCCCTCTGTGTGCTTCTGGATTATAGATTGGGCCTTTAATAATCAACAGTGGTTGTCAGAACAGATTAGTGGCATAATCTTCAATCTATGTCGTTATAATACTCTTTACACTGTAACTCTCAGAAGCAATAAAAAGCCCCAACTTAATGTGGCTGCCATTGATGTTTGTCACCATATTGGTTTCCATTGAACACCATTGTTGTGTTCATTTCCAAACCCCCCCCCCAGAACGGCTTACTTTGAGGATTTCATTTGAGGTTATTTTTGAAGTGACATTTTTGGAGGAACTTGACATTTTGATCAAATTAATGAAAAGGATCATCTGACAGTCGTGTTCCCAAACAAGGCTGGTGTCACAGACATCAGGCATACGCAAAGCAAATGCAAACATTTTTATTCTTGTAATGCACCCTCCATTCCTTTGCAAGTTTTGTGGGGCAGGAGGTCACTATGTTTTGGAAACACGCCAGAGCACTGCCCTCTCCATTTACATTTCTCCGTGTTTATTGATGTGTGAGACACTGGCATGCACACACCATTATTCCCCCCCTCGTCCTGGCTGATTTCCCAGCACTGTCGGCTAATAGAGGTGAGCCGACAACAGCCCCAAATAGAAGATGAGCCGCGCTCTGTGGGCAACAAGTGTAACACCGTAATTATGAGAAACGGACAGCAATCAAGCCCAGACATAAATCTTCAGCGCTCACACAATGTGACATCACAGTTTATATTTAGAGAATTGGTGGGAACCACTCTTTTTTTTATTCTGTGAAAAGCTCTGTGTGAGAGGGATTGTAGCTGGATTGGCAGCCAGGATTTAGAGGCTGCGGTTCACAGAAAGAATATTTTGGGGAAGGGATGAAGCCAGTTGAAAAACATAGTTTCACTCAGCTGTGCCCTCCTCGGTTTAACCACAGGCAGCCTTTAAGGATTCAGAGATAAAGTTAGCTCATATATTTTCTGCCATAACATAACATTGTCACAAAAAAAAGCTGATCTCATTCTCTTTTTAAGGAAGTATTTTCCAACGAATCCATCTTTTTGTCCACATTTTCCTTCTTTGGTTGCATGCGCTGAGCTCTTATGCCTATAAAGTGATCATGGCATACTGCAAACTTCTTCTGCAGCTTCTTTTATAAATACAAATATTTTTAAGCCCCCACCCCGGGGGAAGGGATAGTCAACGAGACTATGTACTGTATGTACTGTTACTGGTAGGTACAGGAAAAGTAACCTTCTCGTCCAGATAGAGGTTCATATGTTGAGAGCAGTGACTCAGTGTACATTTACTGTGGTAGTTAGTAGCTTCACATCAGATCTAAGGAAGCATTTGCAAATGCACTGCATACATTAAAGAACAGAGAGTTGCTTATCCCTTTCACAGACAGCAGGACACCGTCCTTCTGCCCACGTTTAAGTGAGGCTTGCTCTTGGTGTATCTTGCTATGAGTCAACATATCAATAGATCTGGTTCTAATAAGCAAAAAGAGCTATCATGCGTGGTTACAGGTTTATGGTGGTTCAAGCAATGTATGCACATCAAATGTTGGTTGTGTCCCAGAGTTCACTGAAAAGTTGCCTGCATTATTTATTGGTTATTATGAGGTTTTTATAAGCCAATATTTGTTGTGAGTTACACCACAAAACCTTGTTTCCCATAGAGAGAGAGCGCATTTGAGTCCAGCCCCCACCGGAGGGGAAATGAACTCTCCACTCTCAATTGACTTGTATTGCGTGAAGGTGCCTTCTCGCCAATTCCGTCTGCTAGCAGAAACATGCCTAAAAGCTGCTGTGTGTTGATATTCACTACCAACAATGTCAAGAACCCATAACTTGAGTTTTTATAAGCTGCCGACCTGAAAAACTCAGCTTTTATGGAGACAAAAGTGGATACAGACGTGAGGAATCGGCAGGAAGAATGGGGAGACTGTGGGATCTTGACACTAAACTAACGATATGCCCAACGTTACATTTGTTAGCTTAACTCGCAGACAAATTGACACTTGGATATTTGACTTGGTAACAAAAAGCTTGCTGGAAATCTAATGTCGGACATAACATTAGTTTTGTGTCAGGGTCCCACAGTCTTCCATTCTCCCTGCTGATTCCTCACATCTGTATCCACTTTTGTCTTCATAAAAGCTCAGTTTTTCAGGTTGGCAGCTTATAAAAACGGTAGTTATACACGGTGTTGGTAGTGCATCCCACCACAAAGCAGCTTTTAGACATTTTTCTAGCAGATGGAATTGACGAGGAGGCACCTTGCAATACAAGTCAATGGAGAGCGGAGAGTTGTTTTTCCCTCCGGTGGCCGTGGCTTTCAGAATATGACGTGATGCGCTCTGTCTCTATCCCTGCTCCGGAGCAGGTTATGTTCGAGAGACAAGATCAACACGTATAAAAGCACCACCTACTTACCAATCAATCAATTGCGTGGCTTTTTTTATATGAAAGATATAGATTCTCGTCAGAGGGGACTGGCTTATCTGTGTCAGCTTCTTAAACAGTATGTTGCCAGTGCAACACCTCGGAGTTGTGCGCTTACAGTTCCGCAGACTGTCTGCATTGCCTTGCGTTCCTTTGCTACAGGTACTTTTATGTGTGCTGTGTAGGGCTGCCACCTCTTAGTCGATTAGTCGACTAATCGGTCGTTTTGGTCTTAGTCGACTAAGATTTCTTTAGTTGATGAGTCATTTTTTATGCTTATTCATGCTTAATTACTCATTTCCAAGAAACTTATGAGCACATTTCTGGTAAACACAAGATTTAAAGTGGTGCTTTTGCAGGATTAATTGTGGAGAAGGTCAGTTTTACAGATGGTTCATTAACTACATTTATATTGTGCTTTTCTAGTCTTAATCACCTCTCAAAGAGCACAGCTCTGTCGATTACATCAACTAATCGATTAATCGACAAAATCATATAAGTGTTAGTCGACTAAGAATTTCTTTAGTCGAGGACAGCCCTAGTGCTGTGTGTGCTTTTGTATACCGATATCATCCTACAACAGCGATTGAAGCACTAAAGCTTTGTACTTGTTGTTCCTAAAGTAAGCCTACTTATTGCTTTGAATTCTGTTTTTATATTTCTTTTTTATTTGCTCCTATGTCCATTTCAAACCTTCGGGGTTGCAGCTGAAAGAATAGGGCTAAAATTGTGGCAAGACATTCATTTATTGGAATACACAAATGTAATTATAGCCAGAACTAATTGTGACCTAGATGGGGCAGTGATAGTATAAGCCTATTATTTTACGCATTCATTCAGTCAGCAATTTGTTTGCCAGCTGTCCTTCCCGCATTTGGCAGCTGCAACTGTGTTGCTTTTAGCCTGGATCATGATTAACTTGTTTGTATGTGTCTAATATTGTGGTTTGCTCTTCATTTGTAAAATATGCCTTACTGCTGTCCATGTACAGTATGTGATTGGTCACATGCTGCAAACACCGCCCCTTTTATGCGAACACGCTCATGACTAGATTGAGAAACCCTGGGTTGAATTACCGAGTTGATAACCACCGTCGTGTGACCGCTTAACGGGATTGCAGTTGTTAGGGTTATTTAAGCCGAATAACGAAAAGATATCCTGGCTATGTTAAACTTGCTTCACAGTACAGACTGAAGTGGATTTATTTATTTCAGGCATTATCAAACATAATGATATTTGAGTCAGTGTAAGGCTAAATAACAAATGCTATTGTGTGTGAGCCTTCTATTAGTTTGCCATACATGAAGTGCTATTTGTTGCCTGTCTGAATGTGTGTTTTCAGGTTAACTGGCCACACAGGCCGGGACTCGGGGACAACTTATTTGTTTTTCTCTGTTGTATAAGAGCAGTGTTGTGTCACAAGCTTCTTGCATAACTCCCACTTTGTACAAAACCCTCTCTTCTGCTGTTGAAACACAAGCTTGGAAATTATTGAACTGTACTAATCTCATTTAGTATTTTTGCATGCATTATAAGACTCCAATAGCTCATCAGTCCGCTGAAGAACCATGTCTGGTCGAATCATAAGAAGGTACCCCCCCCCCCCACACACACACACACACACACACACACATACACAATTATAGTTTAAGATCTCACACATGCCAGGGGCCAAAAATAGCGCAATAATGCTGCACATGGGCGTCTGAAATCAAATCCATTTTTGGTAATTTAATGAAATTCAAGTGTCACGTCCTCACAACTCTCATCCCAATTAGAAATGAAAAACTGTGAACACGAGGGCAGGAAATTATGAGAAGAACAGTTGGAAGGCCCTCTTCCTTCACTCCCCTTTGAAAAGTGAATGTAATTGGAACTTTGTTAGAAAAGGTTAACACGGTCATTAGCATTCAGCCCGCAGCACGTCTAATTTATTCCCAAAGTGGTGTCGTTCATTTATGGATCTGTTCCATATTTAGGGTGAAGGCGATGGCAAGATTTCCATCGCAGAATGTCATTTAGAACAACGGTGTGTCTAATACGAGACACTTAGCTCTGTGTCTCGTCTTTGACTCGCAGGTCAGGGATTACCACTGGCACAGCATCACCTGCTGTCACTCCCAACCTGAAACTAAATCCATATCATTTGAATAAAACATAGTATGAAGACATTCAAGTTGAGTAAGTCAATTCCGATGCCTCGGCTTTAAAACATCTGGCCTTGACAATACTACTCGGTCTTCATTTTCCCGTCTCCCCGAGTAAAACATGAAAATATCAACACTTGTCAGCCTGATGCTCTTCTCAGCTTTAGGAAAATGCAAAGGCATTTTGTGGCGCCTATGTCTCTCCCACTGATTAATGGATAGAGGTGGAGGACCCATGTTGTGGCTTTGATGAGGCAATTTGTACAGTTCTGCAAGAAAACAATGGCAGTTCATTTTATTGCAATGCGTCTCCAGGGATACATCAGCATGGCTGCAACATCGTACAGTGAGGACTTTAGCCCGATAATAAATCAAAAGATGCTCGTGTCTGAGGGAGGGGCGGCATTACGGCTCACTCTGTAATGGCCCGTGTGCTGTTTGTAGCTCCATTTGGATGCAGAATTTGAAGCAAGCACCTTATTGTATTTAGTGTTGACTACAAAGCCAGGGACTGTGTTTCTTTTGATACATCTATCTCGGTGTGCAGAAAGCCAGCAGTTTTACATTTAGCCATCGTGTTCTCAACATCACATTTTCCAGATGAACTCAACTGTAGCAATGCCTGGGAGTTGCAATTCC
The DNA here is from genome assembly GCF_008315115.2 of Sander lucioperca. Classification (NCBI taxonomy): domain Eukaryota; kingdom Metazoa; phylum Chordata; class Actinopteri; order Perciformes; family Percidae; genus Sander; species Sander lucioperca. The sequence goes on along the minus strand of NC_050196.1, from coordinate 13,830,096 downwards.
AACAGAATATGCAAGCTGCTTGATGTCCATCAATAACAGGAAGTTGTCAGTAAACCACAGTTATATGTATTCCAGCATATATTACGCTACATGAGCCTGTTAGCCTGAGGACAAGCCATAATACATTTCACTGATTTTCTGCTAATAGACTACAGCTAACCAGCAAGTACTTTGTATATGCATTACATCCACTGTCATACATACTGTATACTTGGGATGTTGGAAATTCATTTAAACATTCCCCTGCTTAGTGTGAACCTCCACTTGTCTGGAAATGTATGATGCATTTAAATTCCAAAGTCAAAGCAAAAAAAGCAAAAATGCACTGGTTCTACCGTAGCTCCTTAAATGTGTACATTGTCATGTTTTCATAGTCTAGTAAACTGAGTCTGTTTGGGTTTTGGACTGTTGGACAGACAAAACAAGACATTTTAAAAGACTGATTGGTATTTTTGGATGTTTTCTGATATTATAAAAGACCAACTATTTAATGAATTAATAGAAAAAAAATGATTGGTTGATGAAAACCGATATAAAAATCATGAAATAAATATATAATAGCTTTAACTCCTTCATTTAATGTTTTAATGATGGTGGTGGAAATGCCTGTCGAGCACAGACAGGGACCTTTTGTGTCCTGAATGGAAATATCTGCAGTCGTTTTCTTCTGCTCACATTTATTCAGGTGTTTCCTTTAATTGGTCACCCGTCTGTGTCCATTTGGCTCAGTTTTATAGTTACTGTCATTACTGTCATCATTATTTAGTTGGTTAATGAGAGCAATGGGAGACTTGGCGTACCTCCCTGAACTGGACACATTTTTCTAAGCTGCTGCTTCACTGAGGCAAGGTGGTGCATTAACTACAGCAGCATTAGCAGCTCCTATGGAGCCAGGAGTTCGGACTTAGTGTTGATTTTCTCCTTTATACTTCTGTGTGGACTGGAGGGATATTAATTTGCAAAATACCTAGATCACATGGTATTATAAGGGCCAGATAACCCGCATCTGCAGTGTGTTTTCATTCGGAAATCTTTCTCGTCCGCAGGTGTTTTGATCAAATCTTGTATTTTTAGATATTAGCTAGAAATCACCAAAAGTGAAATGCTAATTATCATGTTAATATCTTTGCAACATATTTCACAGAGGGGTTTGAAAAGTGGCTAAAGTGTCGCCACTGTGCCAATTAACTGCTGCTGCTGCATCTCTGTTGTGTTATGCTGAGTTTGCATAGTGTGTTCATTTTTAAAGTCCACATTCTGTGACAGATTCAGATGCTAAGGATTCCATGTTAACAAGCAGTGAGCAAGCATTAGGGTTTGTGCCAGGGCCATCATTACTGTTAGCGCAGAATATATGGGCAGCAGCATAACTCCTCTACAGCCATAAGCTCAGAGCAGGTCCACTTCATTTTAGGCATTACTGGCACTTTTCTCAGAAAACATTTTGCCTTCCCCGTGAGTGACAATAAACACATTGACAGAAAAACGTGCAGCACTACAAATCATGAACAAATATATTTACCCGGGAACATTGACACAGGCATTTTTTCCATCCTCACCAGGATGTGGTGGCTTTCTGCAGGTCAGGAAACTCAAGCTGTTGTTGTTAAGTACTAGAGGTCGACCGATAGTGGATTTTACCGATGCCGATAGCTAGGTTGGGCCGTATTTGCCGATAACCGATTAATCGACCGATAGTATTTAGAATTGATACTGGATAAAAACAAACATGACACTCCAAGTAAAACAGTGCTGAACTTTATTATAAAAATAAAAAAACTGTATATAACCATGAAAACATGCTAAATGAAATAAATATATAAATATAAATAAATATTGAAGTCAATAAAAGACATTCATTCAAACTGAAACAAAAAGTAATAAATAACAAATAAAAACCGTTAAACTCAACATGTAACTGTTTAACTGTACAGCAATGCTACACAAGCATGTGTGTTGTCTAAAACAGTTCTCCTACATATTTGGAGTCATCCAGTGCAAAAATAAACATAATGAGCATTATAATTCATATAAAGAACAAACTATTTACATTTCTTCAAAAAAATGTATGGCCCAAATGTATGCCAAATCTCAAAACAGTGACGCCATTCTTCTCTGTAGAACGGTTTAGAATGGTAACAGACGATCTCTGACCTGGAGGGATCTATCTTTCCCACTTTATTCTCTTTGTTCTCGCTTGGATGCCCATATAAGGCGTAATATGTGACAGACCTGCCTTCCCATTGGTTGAAAACATAAACAAAGGCATCATGGGAGATCCTTGTCGGTAGCACCTACTGTCTATGGGTAGCACGGAGTTAGCGGCAGAAATGACAGAAAATGTGATGAATTATGGACATCAAGTGGATAATTCTTGGATGTAACAGTTTGGATTTAATGCTCAACAACCCCGAAAAAAGGCACAAGTTCCAGGCTGGATAGAAAATCACCTGTAAAGGCTAGAAAGACACCAAAGACACCCCGTGACGGCTAACTCGTTAGCTTTTAGCTGCAGCAATCAGTAAGTCTCTACGTTTAACTGTTATTAAATTATCTAAATATGAATCAGAGGTGCCGTTTGGGATCGTGGACGATCCTTTAGGGTTCCGATTCTGACATTTGGGTCAGACTTGCGTTTATTTTTGTCCGTGTTTTAACCGCTTGAGGTAAGTTAGCCTACTACTAATGTTTAGCGTCATCTCCGCCTCGAAAGCAAACAAATATACTGTTGTGCTGTTCTTTCTCTACTAATGCAGCATCTATTCAACAAATTAATAACTTTATAATGATATGACAAAATGTACTGTATACATACCTTTTTGCTGTCAATGCTTTAAACGCGCATCTGATGTCAGCCTTCTCCGTGCAGCGCGCAGTAACACGTGTTGAAAATAAACAACACGAGGCATCAGTGATAGTTTTTATTTCGCCTCTGTAATGCATGATGCCAGCAGACCCTTCTCAGCTCTTGCTACTGTGTAATGAATGACAGCGCGTGCTTCTCAGCCGCTCCAGCAACGGACGCAACCAGGAATAACTATCGGTATGGATTTTTGCCGATAACGATAATTCCAGATTAATCGGCAAAACCGATGAATCGGTCGACCTCTGTTAAGTACCCTTCTGCCATCAAGTTTTTTGCCTGGTGAAATAAGTTAGTGTTATTACATTTTAAATACATTACTTAAAATGGTCATGTGGACTTCATATGGTCTTAGTGCACTACATTCCTATATCACACTTTTTAAAGAAGAATTTGAATATGTAAATGACAGTTGTCAGGGCATAAAACCAATGATATTTTGATTTGGAAAAGTTAGTCTGGAGCCCTGCATGTCAATATTTAGTTTTTTCCTTTTCCAAACCCAACATCAAAATAGGGCACACAATTGAGAGAGAGAAGAGTAGGGCTGAAAGCCTGATGTTTATGTGTAATGCACAGCAGTTTGCTTTCACTCCGTGAAGCTTTGCTCTTTTTCTCAGAGTCATGTAGTTATTATTCAGAGTAGGACTGTTTCTGAACAGTGGGTGGCTGCGTAGTAGCATTCAAACTCCCAAAACAACACATGTACTCCTTTTAGTCTGAAATGCTACACATGAGGATGACAAATTGAGAATCCTGAAATGTTATTGCTCATAATATTAAAATGAATCAGCAAGAGAACGATGACTTAGGAGACAGAGGAGATGGCGATAGTGCGGAGTGAATTCTAAGAGACCCTATGAAGAAAAAGAAATCTGTTTTGCACACCACTCATCCTCCACGTTCGCTCCATGCATAAATGAATACAGATAGCTGGGTGAAATCAGTACTGATAAGAAGTAGCTTGGCACAAGATGTTGCTGCTAATCAGGCCCCTCAGCCACCGGCCAACCCTGCATACAAAACCACGCCTCACACACTCACACATGCACACACGCCACCTAAACAATCACTTTGCCTGATATTCTTTTCACAATTGCTTTTCTCTATCCGTTCAACACCCATACAGTCCCAGTGAAAATATGTGCTCTGCAGCTTATTACAGAACACAGATATTGGATGTTGTTTTGCATATTGACAACTTTGGCTTGGGACTATTCTCTCCAGGCATATGTCATCATTAAATCACTTATTTCAAAAATTAACACACTCAATGCTGTTAATTCAGGGGTTTTTTTCCCCAGTCTGTCAGGATCCAATCAGTGGTGTTAATTTGAGCTACTTTCTCCAACTAAAAAGTAAAAAGTTGATCCTGTCATTTCATCAAAATGAAAAATCTGTGGTGGCTCCTGAGAGAATACATTAGCAAGGATAATAAAGGCGACAGAGAGCACCCAGGAGGATTTCCTGAGGTGTATTTTCTACTTCAAAAATCATAATGCTTCCATCAAATGAGGCAGGTTTAGGAATGCATGTATGCATAAAAAAGCCTATGTAAATAAATAGCATCATATATGCAGAAATAGAAAATAAATAGCCAATGTCAAAGCCATGTGAATGGCTGTTTGACTAAAAAGACCAATGCTATCTCTAAATTAGCTTGGATGGTAAAAAAAAAAAAAAAAAGGTAACTAAAAAAAACAGCACACTAAAAAAAACAGCACACAGTACAACAGCTTGCATCTGCTCAGAGACGTTTCCTATTAAAAAGCTAATTCAGGGTTGTGTTGGAAGTGTAAAACAATACCCAACTTGTAAGCTTTCTGCATCTTGTCTGCTGTCTTGTCGTTTTCGTCCTTAATTGGAAACCCAAACTGCTGACACGCAGCAGACCTGCAACCAGATCCATGAAGAGTTACCTTATGTTGTCCGTCTCTACACTTACTCGGTCTTGTCAGTGATCCATGAAAAAGCTTGCTGTTCAATCTACACAGAAGAGAAACATCCATTCTAGGTGTTCTTTCTGAAACTCACAGCAGACCTGGGAACATACTTCTGTTTCGTCCCCGAGAGATAATTTGCAGACCATAAAGAAAGAAAACGGCGGCGCTTGTTTCCACTCAATAAGTAAAAGTTATTTTAAAAGAGTGATTTGAGATTTTAAAAGTAACACTCGGTGAACAAAGGTGCTCTTTGTATTTAAGGGCCACAATAAATATTATAAACTTTGTATATGGCATGGGTGACACATTTCCAGAGTTGTGTCATATTTTCATGCATTGCTTGGCCTCTCCTGGACGGCAAGATTCACATATGGGAACCGTAACGCCTTTAAATATTGTAAATATATGTGCAGCAAAAATGCTGGCAACTTTTACATTGCTCTCCAACTTTTAACCACGTTACAGCAATAGCAGTTTTTAGATCCTTTGTGTTTGGTGCCAGGTAACTTGTAAAATGTTGTATGCCAACACATTCAAAATAAGATGGCGAACTTGGTAAACAGTCATCAGTGATGCTGGGTGTGGTCAGAGGTCCAACAGGCCTGAAACGTTGTGCTGTTAAGTTCATCTTCAACTTTGATTCTTAAATGCTGCTGTGTGAAAATACCAGATTAATGCTGGAATCCAGTGCGATAGCAGCTCGCTTATGTCACATCCTTGGCTGACCTATGTGAATTTGCCTGTTGATGATTTTAGGAGTCATGAGATTATTAATCTTGAAATAGAATTTGTAACCAGAGTCACATACGGCACAACGTACAGTATAATCAACATCTTAATGACTTCACTTAGAATCTTAAAAGTTTTCTCTCCATATAATCCCAGTGGTAACTTCAAGTTGATTTTAGCTGTGAAAGTTTACAAAAATAAACCCAGAAACAGAACTAACAGAATACTTAATTACATACTAAATTCATATTTGAACCAAATATAGCATGTATGAATAGAGCTACATGGAATTATGTTAATTTAGACATTTCAAAGCTGTGAAAAGCAATGCTCCTGCTTATTAATGTTGTGAAACCCTTTCACTTTAGTAGTCACAAAATAGCAAATATGTTGATGCTCATTCTGTTTAGCAGACAGACTCAACACAATATTATGGGCAGTTCGCTTACCTCACAGTTTGGATGCATTTATGTATTTTGGACTGCATGCATTACATTTTCAAACGATCTTCGAATCAAGACAGTTGAATTGAATAGAAGGCTAAGTTGCTAGTTTTGAATAACAGACTATTATCTCTGCATCATTCTGTTGCCCAACGTTTTTTGCTTTTCGGTGATTATGCACATGTCTACTAAGACAAATATTTGCCCATTTTTTCATGAGCTCTCTGCATTGTTTGTGATGAGATTATGCCAGTGAGTCAGAGTTACAAGAATAATGTTCGTACTACAGTCTCTACCATGTCTAATTATCTCAAAGCTTTAAAGCCAGGGGATCCATGCATGGCGCTTGTGCACAGAAAGGTATGCTTGAATGGCATTCCCTCCACTCTTCATATGTGCCTCCATTTGTGTTGGCCGTTCTTCCTTTTCCCTCTGACACTCCCATTTTAAATAAGACCTCCCTCCTTGACCTTCAGCTAGGGCTGGCCAATATATCAATGTAAATCGATAATCGTGATATGAGACTAGATATCGTCTTAGATTTTGGATATCGTAATATGACATAAGTGTTGTCTTTTGCTGGTTTTACAGTAAAGTGATGGAATTTTCTGAACTTTCCAGACTGTTCTTGCAGTTCTATTATTTGCCTTTACCCACTTAGTCATTATATCCACATTACAGATGATTATTTATCACAAATCTCATTGTGTGATTATTTAGTGAAAGCACCAATTGGCCTACATATCGTCGCAATATCGTAATCGAGCTATTTGGTCTAAAATATTGTGATATTTGATTTTCTCCATGTTGCCCAGTCCTACCTTCAGCAACCAGTCAATAGGATAGATGCCCACCATGTGAACCTGACACTGTATGTATAGCACTTTGAATTCCTTTACAAATGTTGATTTTAAAATACATCATAGAGGATTTGTGACGATCAAACAGCGCAAGGGGGGATTCATTCACACCCCTTATTAGCTGCTCTGGACGCATCAAATCAGTTTACAGACAAATAGATGGAGAGACATAAGGAGAAAGAAGGGAAGCATTCACACTTGAGTGCAATTGTTCTCATCTGCTCATTTTGTGTAAGAGTTCATGTTTGATGTGTGTATATTATTTGGCATCCATCTGCACTCCAACCCACACTCCCTTATCAGCCGTCAGTCTTATGAACACATGTTTAGTTTCCATTGCAGTAACGCATCGACCACCTGGAGGGGGGAAATGCCTGGGTGGCATTTTGACATGCTGTTTGCAGCTGACAGGTTCGGGATAATCACTTCACCACTCCCATGAAATTTCCTAATAAGCTGTTCGCTGAATGTCAATCTGGCTTTAAGTAAGCGAGCTGCGACTCTATGAATTCACAGGGTTCTCTTTCCCCCCTCCCCCTCGTCTTCCTCCTTCTTCTTCTTCTTCTGCTTCTTTTTCTCCTGCTCACTTCGCTCACTGACCTGACAACTGTTGTTCTTAATTTTCTCCCTGGCTGTTTCGAGAGGATCCAAGTTCTGTTTGTCCATTGGTGTGACAAAATCTTACACATGCTGTACACGTGGATACATTTTGTCGACAAAAACGCAGTGAAGATACCCACATGAGCCAATGATGCTGTGTTGAAACAGGAAGCATCAAATAAGTATAATGAATAGGAAAATAATAGCCAAATCCACTGGTAAATCAGTAAGTAGAAAGCATTTATCCTTGCATATAAACAACACATTGACATAGGGCTGAAACGCTTTGTGTATTTCTGCATGGCTGTATGCAAAATACACGATATGTAGATTGATGCACGTAATGCGGAGCCAAAGTTTACAAGTGTGAGTTCTATGTATGCCGTTAGCAACATGTGCTGCTGTTAGCACAACAAGCTGATTGGCGTGCGAGTTAACTATGGCTCGTGCAAATGAAACGCCAGAGCTGGAAGACCCTGTAGGTTTTCGGTCAGAGATGTGTATAAGACAAGGGCGGTGTGTCGTCGTTGCTTCACCATTGTCACTGGATGCAGTAGGCTGAAAGCAGCTCAAAGTAGATTTGACAGCAGGTACTGACTCGCGTATGTGCCCTGCAAAGAAGTCAATTATTGTGCAGGTCAAGAAGACACAGTTCTCTGTGCACATATATATACATGTTTCTCTTCCTCTTTAGAGGTAGATGTAGAAGAAAGGCAGGCCAATTACAGTGTGATTTTTCTTTTTGGGCTCTTTGAACAATAAGAGCTTTCTTTTCTTTCTTTTCCAGCGTGCTTTTGTTAATGTTGTGCCGTGGGCAGTTTAGTTTTCGTCTGCTTCCAAGTACAGATTATTCCTGCTTGGAATAACTGTTTGTTTTGGTGTGCTAAGTACTGGCAAAGCTGTCCTCCTTTCACCCTGCAACAGACTTTTTTTATTTGTACATCCCCTTGTTTCCTCTGTAGGTTGTGATTCTTTCCTCTGAGGGGTTAAGGACTAGCTATAATCCTATTGATCCAGAAAACCGATCCCTCCTAATCCTGTAACCTGAAAGTTGGGCATTGTGATGTGCAGCACTGTACAGTACAGTAGAGCCGGGAGCAACAGCTTTATAAATTCTTAGCCAACACAATGAGATCGCCATCAGTGTTCATTTTAAAGCTGCTTCAGAGGCAGAGAACGTCCAGGACTGTACCTCAACAAAAAAAAAGGCAGTTCTTCATGAATCTATCATTTGTTTCTCCTGTGAAGGATGGAGCATCTTTTGGACATGCTGTTATTGTGGACTCGACAGACAGAGAACAGAAGACGAAAAGAGAATTTTCAGATTAGCTTCGGGGAATGAGTCAGTCTGACTTTACTTGCCTACCTTTTTTATCTACTTCCCACTCTTTCTCTCACTTGCTCACCTTGCGTTGTGCGTTCTTACTCTCCATCTCTCTGGGGTTTTGCTCCTGGTATGCCCATGGCGTGCGTGCGTGCGTACTTGCGTGTGTGTTGGCAAAAGCAAGTGGCAGTGCCCTGCCATGACCAACACTCATCCATGCCAGTTAATGACACTTAGAGGCATCCCCCGATGCACATCACCTTGGTTGCCAGGCTGAGGACCGGCTGACTCATCGGTAAAAAGCCGCACTTTGGCAGCGCTCCCGTTGCAGGGTGCAGTAAAGGTGACATCGGTCTGGATGACACTGTGCTGGCAGCCTCTGCCTCCCACGCTCTGTCACTGTCATCGATTTTCAGTGTATGTTGTGAGAGAGGGAGATAGAAGATTGGAAAAATTGGGAGATAAACTGGTTATACTTGGAGTGTAGTCAAAGTAGTCACGAATGAAGGGGAATAAATGGCTGAGAAGAAAAGACATTTTGATGTGTCAATTCATAAGAGCAGTGTGTTTCCTGCGGTTTCAATTTTTACTCCACCATTGACTTTGTTTACAGAATGATTTGTTCAAAGACCTTTTCTACTCCAACCTTGACAGTCTTTTATGACAGATTTACGACCTATACTGCAGCCAGCCAACAGGGGGCGATCCAGATGTTCACTTATCTAGTCTATGCAGTGACCCTGGATTTCATGGCCTTAAATATGCAGCATTATAACAAAGAAAACTTCAAGTACGAGCCAAATTAAGGCTAAATGGACAGAATTTCTACCTTTCTATATGAACCAGCAAGTTTAATATCCAACTGTAGTCTCATACAGTAGGATCATAAGAGAGTGAAAGGATGATGCCCAAAGGCAAAAACAAGATGTTACATTCAGATTTAACAAATTGTTATATCAGCAACCTCTATAAAGTCTGTTGGATTGTTCTTGCAATTCTCTGGAAACATTAAGTGTGGCTGGGGGGGGGGTTTGAATCATGTCAGAAATGCTACCTTGCATCTTTAACAGTTAATATGTCACTGAAATGGCTACAGTAATGAGGCCTGGCCTCTGCTGCACCTATATACCTGGAATCCTACTTAAAATCAGTAGCATCCACCCTTATCCAGTTGTTTCTTTCACTATCGCTGCCTGTGTTTGTCTAAAGGATGGTAGGTGCCTTTTCAAAGATGGATGATGGCACTCGGCACAAATAGTCCTAGCAAATGTTAATTCAGCTTCTGTGGACTAATGATCTATCCATACCCACTTATCCTCAGTGTAGTACAAGTTGACTAATGCTACATCAGTCAGCACTTTATCTGATCATCAGAGGAAAAGCAATTTAAGCTCGCCAGAGTTTGTTCACAACTTTAGTTTTTACACATATTTGAAGCCATCGATTCCTCAGAACTCGTAATGGCTTCGCTGAAAGAGAAGCAGTGACTTTAGAATAGGAGTGAACAAAACCCCATTTATGTAGAGTGCAAGCTGCCGTCGCTGCTCTGAGGGTTCCTAAGGCAACCATTGGCTGCCTCCTTTTGTTTAGCAAGGTGTGAGTCATGGTCAGCCAGCTTTACATTGTTCAGACATTACATTCAGACATTAATAATGATTGGTAATTGACAGTTACTGGAGAAAGTGCTACCTTACATGACTGGATTACACCATCCTAATGGTGTCTTTGTACCTCTGCACATAACGTCTGTGTTGGAATTTTTCTTTTTCCATTTAAATAATGAGTTTTTGTGCTGCCCTTGAAACATATTAACCTACCAGTGGATCATTGCAAATATGCATTTATGTGAAAATGTTATTGTGAGAATTTGCAGATTAAACGATAATTAAAATGATAATTAGTTGCAGTCCTACATAGTGCAAATGTATAGTACATAGAAATCAACCATTCATTCATTTTCCTGTCACAGTACAGCTCTGCGATGACACATTGTTGGCAGTTGTAGGAATATTTCCAAATTTTTCAAGTAACTGTTATTTTTTCATCTGTTGCTGATTTGCAACCTGCAAACTGAGAAGATTATATAACAAGTTGGTGGCGTTGATGATACTAATGATCAGATCTCATGAACATGCACCTACTCATAACAGGTGGCATTTATCAAATTGGAATGAGCAATTAATGAAAAAGTTGTGCAGTTAAGTTTGAGTTTGGTTAGTCCGATTTGGGACACTGGTATGAGCAAACCTCACAGAAAACAATGAGGTTTATTATAAGAATACAAACTTGTTTTTGAATGAGGCCATTTGGATGACAATGCATTGTACCTAGGTGGGTCCTTGGCTTTTTAAACTCAAAAAACAACAATTTCTGCAGTGATGCCACAGACTCTTTTCAGGCATCTGTATCTTACTGCATTTCCAAACTATTATGTAAAGCATCTTCCTTGGAAGGCATCTCCTCCTCATTTGTGTGATTTCTCTGTGACCCGTGTCAGCGATGCATAGGGGTGCCAGTTACACAGGCACTTAGAAACGTCTTTTTTCAGAACACATTGTCCTTGCTTGCAACATTAACCTCCGCCAGTTTACCCTGCAGCAACCAGGGATCCAATCAGCTGGCATGCTTTGTCAACCCCCAATGTCTCCTCTTTTTTTTTTAGACTAGCACAAATAAATTAACACCCTGCATATTCATCACTATTACTAGCAAGGAGACTATGAATTTAATTGAATATGTTATATCACAAGGGATTGAAGTGAGCTCGGCTCATTGCATTGTTGAAGCATGGGCCAGTCACTGTATCTCATCATGGGAAGATAACAGATGCCAGGCTATAGAGAAGACACGCGCAAATCCCACAACGGGAGCTGCAAGTCCAACTGTTCTTCTAAAGTGAAATATTGCCTCAAAATCTGTGGAGTAATGATAAACAAGGACCCTGTGGTACATAGTGTAAATAACAAGATTAAATCAAATGCTGAGCTATGATTGAAACACCTCCCGCTGGGCCTGAATTGATTGGCCATTTCAGCACTGACAGTCTCATAAATAAACAGAAAAAGAAGAGAAATGATGTGTTAACCTATTTGTTATGCACATTTAATGCATGAACCTGATCAATGCTGCAGGATCAAGCATGGCACCTTGTTGTTCTTAACACTCACACACTAAACTGCCAGGGCTTCGGTGGAGCGATTGCAACAATTAGCTGTTAACAGTGAGGAATGGGCCTTCAATTCTCACTAATGGCTGCGCTTTTACTCAAAGAAAAAAGCCAACCACGATTAACCAGAGGGCTGAGGGAAGGCAGTTGGCAGATACTTGGCCGAGGCTAGACTTTGGGTGGTGGCGAGGTTCTTCTGGGACTAGAACTGCTTTTCTGAAGCATTGGGCGTGAGGATGAAAGAGCCTGGAGACGTGGTCAGGTGGATACGGGAGCAGAGCGGACAGACCAAGCCTTTAGAACTCTGACAGCTCCCCAGCAGAGAGGACAGGGAGGATGATGGAAGAAAGAGAGGAGGAGGAGCAGAGGCGCCTCGGAGAGATCAAAGGTGTACTCATCAAGGGCCTGTCTCTCCTTTCCTTTGACAGGGGCAAAGAGATGGGGAAGGGGGGGGGCTTCAATGAAAAGTCAATGACGATGAGGGCTGTAGACGGAGGCTGTAGAGCTATAACAGAACCAAAGAGGACAGGGTAATCCTTTTACCTGTAGCTCAATCACTGTATATTCCTCTCAACAGTCTTTTAAGCTCAGTTTGCTGTAGCTACAACAGTCTCCAAATATTTGCTTTGCACTTTCCCTGAAAGCTTTATGCATTTATAATGTAACAGTGTACGTGCATTTAGGCCTTGGCTGAATTATTTTTTCATGTATGTTCCATACATTAAATGGAGAAGGTTTGTAAACCACAAAGAAAATGGAAAATGAAAAGTAGGTCCCACATCTATTTGGGCTGGGCAATATGTCAAAAAGTGTTATCACGCTAATATGTCACCATAAAACCGAGTCACTAGTTCTGTTGAGCTTATAGATTCCCTTAACCTTAGGATTCATGAGTAGTAGTTTGTGAGCCTGATATATGATCTGCACACAGGAAATCTATTTAAATGAATACAGTATACACACAAAATTGAGGATTTGTTCAATTACTGGGGTTTGAGACTGTAGTTGATGGTGATGCTTAAGGTGAAAACTATTTTGTAGTATTTCTTGTCTTTGGCTCATGTTTTTGGCAGTGTTGACAATACTCATTACATCTGTTTCATGTCTCTTTCACTTCGTGGCCAAACGGGGCTTTAAGTAGTAACCCTTTTTTAATCCCAACAGCTCTCTCGTTCAAGTTCAAGTCACTTTCTGAGCCAACACAAAAAGGTTTGTCTGTCTGGACCCTACATCTATTCATCCATCTGTTTGACTGGATTGTGGCCAAATCACTTCTAGAAATTCACTATTTGGTCTGATTTGTCTGTTGGCGTTTCCTGAAACTTGAGGGACCGTCTCACCACTTTATTACCATGCAGTACTTTCAAACTTCACACTAATCAGCCCAGGTCTGAGGGGGGGTACATAATTTGTTTGCTCATTCATATGTAACATGCAATATGTCAGACTTCACTGATCTCGTTTTGACAAAACCTGAGGAAAAGGTGCATCTTACAGCTGCACCCAGCCTCCAAAGTTGCACTCCCCAGGCCCATTGGCCCCAGGGAGAACCACATTTAGCGCTCAAATCAAGGTGCCATAGACTGGAACACATTAGTGAAACGCAATGTATGTAGCACAATGAAGATGACACAATTCCATGCTGAAGAATGCCTGGTGAGTGTCTCGCTCATTAAACATGCTCGTAATGAACTGAGAGGTTACAGAGGCGATCTAGGGAGACGTGACCTAGTTCTCCCTCCTGAGTGCAGCTGCTCTCTCAGCACTGCAGGCAGAAGGAGGAAGGAGAGAAAAGGAGGAGGACATACTGTAGTTTGACACACAGGAGATGCCATTTTCCTGATTTATATGCATCAACAGCTAGGGAAAGACTACAGTAAAGAGGGATGTCTTTAATGTCGACTTGATATAAGATGTAAATGTGAGCATAAAGTGGATGTTATATGAACAGTGTGGATGGACGTCTCTTGTGTAAATCTCTTCTCCATAACTTTATTCAGCCAGGAATATGAAGAGAAGAATGTTCCTCCAAGCTTACAGATCCACTTCTCTGCCCAGGCCTACAGCACAGGACTGGGCTGTATAACTCGAGGCCCTAATTGACACTACTTGGACTAGAGTTTGAGATATTCAAGTGTCTAAAACCCTGTATTTTGGCATTTTAATTAAATTTCAAATACTGGAATTCCTTTGAGATTCAACATCAGTATGTTCGTTTTTTGCCAAAAGCTTTGTAAGACAATCTTTCATTCCTCCAAGCAATAATCCTCTGTCATGAGCTGACATTTGCCTTCGATGATGACTGCTGAGAGTTTTGGAGAGACCTAAACCTTTGTGTTTAAGGACTTAATTGACATGATCTCAGATTCTAATGGGGCTCTTAATTAGAGCTCTAATAACTCTGGGTATATTGAAAAGGCCAACCAGTTAAGCCTATGGCAATATTAAAAACACAACACTGTGTACTATGTGACGGCCGCTCCAGGTGCATGATTAGAGTAATCACGATCTAGGGCATTTGCAATTAGAATCAGAATTAGAATTAGAGAATCAGGCGTACATGCAGCTTTATGGCCCAAATCTGACAAAAAGAATGCATATGCATATTTCTGTCTTTGTCTCAATAAAAGACACTAAACCTCATTGACAGGAAAGAGGCAGAGGAGAAAATGGCAGAATCAGCTGGAGCAGTGCCACTGTGGCCGCAGGACATATCATTTTTTGAGGAGTTTGAGGCCAGACTGCGGAGGTTCAGCGGCCCTGGCCATCATGGCAGCCATGAAATTCCTTCCCTGGTCCTATAAATTCTTGATGACCATCATGTAATGTTGCATTAAAAGGGCTAGACAGCGGGAGAGCTAGAGGAACACTGGGGCAACCTTCTTACAGAGGTGTGTGTGTGTGTGTGTGTGTGTGTGTGCGCGCTAAAACGTGGTGTTCCATTGCTCTTTAAGGGGAGACACTGCAGGTGAATTGATTAAAAACAAAGATATTGTATAATAAATATATAAAGAATAAACTAATAGATATCGACATGAAACCTCCCCCGTTGATTACTCGCATTCAGACAATTATTTTTTGTATTTCAAGTTTTCTGAAATGTTATGTTTAAATATACAAATGAGGCATTATCTTTTTAAACATCTGCTCATTTGCATATATTTTCAGAACAGAAGTCTGAACATTGGCTAGAGCCAGGTTTAAGGAATTTTGGATATCTCTTTCTATCACTCCATAAATCAGAAAATATTGTCATGTCATGTGTATATGATAAAAACAATTGCCATGTTTTTAGGAATAACATTATTTAAATGAGGCTCTGAATGATATATGAAGAAACCCCTCTGTAAAAAATATTCAGCATATTCTGTGACACTGGAAGGTTTGCTTATGTAAGTGCTACTGAAGTGTTATGATATGAAAGCAAAATAGCCCAAAATTGACCAGTGCATGGAAATCCAATGTTTTTGCCTGCAGTGTCTCACTTTAAGTCAAGGTGGAGTCAGCTCCTCAGGTGGTTAGTTGTGCTAAAAGAACTTTCTTTGTGAGGCACAAAGGAGTGGCCAGTAATGTATTATTTATTTATCTTCTGACTGCAATCATACAAAGTGTGCTTGACCCGAAAAGCTTTTTCAGAGATGTACCTGCAAGGAAGAAAGCAGGTTTTTGTGTAAAGCTGGCAGTAAAGTTCATATAAAGCAACAGAGTATTGCTTTGCTTTGACAAAGACTATTGTGATCTGGACATGTGGCAGAAATTCAATTGGAACAGAATCCAGAAAGCAAGGGAGGGAAATGTAACCTTGACTTTTGTATCCCATTTCACGGTGAACACACTGAACGGCAGTGTGGGTTGATCTCCAGCTCAGGATGTCTACAGAGTGTGGATCACCTGCAAAATGATTGAAATGAGCGGGGGAAAAATCGAACATCATTTACATACCTGCTGTCTGTCGTCTGAGACTTTGTCAACAACTCTAACAGCTGCTGACGGGAAGTCTTAAGGACGCCTTCAAGCTGAAAGTTAATTATCTCATTCGCCCCTGCGGGTGTCTCAGGATCTGACGGTATCTGTTTCAGACCACACAAAGACACGCTTTGAATTGTAACACACACACACACACACACACACACACACACACACACACACACACACCTCCGGTTAGTAGCACTGATCAGCAATCAGGACATTGGTTGAGACGAATAAATGCCAGTGTTGACAGACGTGTCCATTAGCTATTAGATTGTTTCTAGAGAGAAACGTTGTTCCACGAAAACGAAATCATTGCCGTATTTTCTCTATTATGTGGAAGTTGTATCTAAGCAATACTCACCCATTTTGTTACTTCATTTTCTTTTGAAGGGCAGCAGTTTATAGCTCTTTTATCATGTCCACTGTAATCCCCATGTCTCCGTTAAGACGGACTGAAATTTGATTGGCAACTCATTCAGAAAGGTCAGAGGAACCCTGCCCTACTGGTGGATTCAGCTAAAGCCTTTATCTGTCATGGAAAGTCTACTGTAATGAGTTTGACATCACCAACCTGGAATTATGATACCCTGATGTCATTTATGTTTGAATTTAATACTATAAAAGGTATATTACATTTTTTTTGTATCCTTTTGGATACATAATAGTTTGGAAATGCAGTAAGATACAGATGCCTGAAAAGAGTCTGTGGCATCAGTGCAGCAATTGTTGTATTCTTAGATTCAGAGAGGCCAATCAGAACAGGCTTACATGAAGGATGAAAATTTATGGTTTCTCAGCTGTACTTAACTTCCAAATTAGCAAGTGTTAGAATGCCAACAAGCTAAAGTAGGATGGTGAAAATTAACGTTATACCTGCTAAACCTCAGCATTTTAGCATTGTCTTAAAATGCTATACAGATACAAAAGGAAACACCATACTAGGTCACGTTACCTTATTCTAAAGTGCACAATGAGAAATAACATAATAAAATAGTATTTGTTTATTCATCAAACTATATTCAAAGAACATCAGCAGAACAATACATACACAAACTTTTTTAGTAACAAGTTCTATTCTCATTACGCTAAAGTATCTAAAAGTTAAAAAGCTAAAGTAAAGGTAAAAAAAGGTTTTACTAGAAATTATAACCGAAATAAAATATTGCAAAGCACATTTTTATTGGGCTCTTGTGATAATTTCGGCAGTGAGCTCTCACAGACAAACAGCACAAGCACACACAATTCAGGGCGAGAAACAAGCTCATCACTCATGGTCTCAGAAATGATTTCCACAACAGAGACATTCTGCTCCCTAAGGGGAGAGAGATACAAACTCAAACGATTGTTGGCAGCATAGACTAAAGGTGCATTTGCTTTCCCTTTATTATTCCTCGTTGTTGAATAATTAAGACCTATTGTTATTTCTCAGCCCCCGACTATAATGATAGCAATAATTCATATTATGCTGATTAGCACAGTGACATGGGGGGCGTAATGCATTCCACATGGCACCACTTTTTCCAGCGTCAGAAAAATTATGTTAATGTCGAACCGAGGCATGTTTCCACAATGAGGTAAATGCATGAGAAATAAATTCTGAATTAGCTTCTATAGTAAGTCAGAACTGTGCCAAGGCCACCAAAGCATGTGTGTAATGCACTAATTAAAAAGTGTTTCTCTGCATAGATAGTAAGCCAATTTGTAAGGTGATTGCTCATCAGCTGAGTCCTTGGTGTGTGTGTGTGTGTGTGTGTGTGTGTGTGTGTGTGTGTGTGTGTGTACTCCCTCTCTGAGAGCCATTTGTGAGTGAGGCTTGGTAATGGAGGGCTGCGATTACTCTGGAGCTGAGGCTGACAGCTCTGTGTAGCTAAGCTCCGATCAGGTAACTGACTTCAGGCCACGACCGAGACATGCCACTCAAGCCCGAGGGCAGGAAACTCTTCCCAATTACCCAGCGTGCACTGCTATCTGCCTGTTAGTGGGAGCGCTGACAGGGCTCCATCCTGACCCTGGCGTGGCGTTTCTCTCTCCGTCTTAAGCTTGATGACGGGAAGATAGTCACACCATGATAGTCTATACTTTTATTTGCCTTTTCCCTTTCCCTTTTCTTTAGGCTTACTAGTAGCTTAGCGGGATGACATTGTTGGCCTGACTGGTCTGCACCTCCAATCAAGACTGAAATATCAACAACTATAACATCGCTGAAACGATTAGTTGACTAATTGATTTGTCGATCAACACAAAATTAATGAGCAACTTTTTTGGATTATTGATTCATCTTTTGAGTCTTTTTCAAGCAGAAATGACGAACATTCTCGGGTCCCATCTCTTCATGTGAGGATTTGCCATTTTTTTCACTGTTTCATATTTATGTAAACTAAATATTTTGGGGTTTTGGGTTAGTTGTTTAATATATGATAGAAAATGAAATATCTATTACTTGTCTATCTAATTCTAGTTACTTTGGCCTCTGAGGTTTTGATGGCTGTTTTTCACAGCTTTTTTGACGTGTGTGTGTGTGTGTGTGTGTGTGTGTGTGTGTGTGTGGCATCTGCCACGGAAGCTTATTAATCAAGTGAAAAACTCAATTTGATATGAGAAAATTTCGTTTGACCTTGTGAGTCTTGAATGATACATTCTCAAAAGAGCATACATCAATAGATCCCTCCACCTTCTCCCCCTGTTTGTTTCCATCGTTAGGTAGCTGCAGCATACTGATGAGCCATCGGCTGATTACACTTACAACTACCCTCATGGTCTGTGTCAAGAAACATTTGGGTTGAGTCGAGCTTTTATGCAGTTTGTATAAAGGAAAGCATATGTGTATCTGCTATTTAAAAGCGTACAGTACTAAATCCTTGTCTAATTTTCTGACGGAATGGGTTCAACTTTCAACTGAATTAAATTCATTTATTCATGTTAGAGATGCTTTTAACAGATTCACAGTGATGTTTTAGCCTCAGTACAAGATGTTTGTTTGAAAAGTAAAATTGTTTTGGAAGATCTTTAAAGCCTTAAAGACACACATACTTCCTGCATCTTCACAGCATCATCTAATCTCTTTTCCTTTTCCAATTTCCTTTCTTTCTTGAAGTCTCATATCACTTTTCCTGACCTGGCTCTGTCTTTTTTTCTTACAGAGCTGGTATGAAGAGACGGAGCCCATATTGCCTTGGACGAGAGCCAGCTGTGTCAGGTACTGCTACACTGACCTCAGCTTCCTGTCCGTTTGTCAAAGTGCTGCTCAGTCAGGGATGTAGCCTATTTCTGGTTTTAAAAGGCCTTTCATAATAGGTAGACACAGTGCTCCTGTATTTCACAGAGCTTTCGCTGCTGGAAAAAAAAAAAGCAAGATGAGATTGAGAACTGAAACAGAAGCTTTGGATAAAAAGTTATTGTTGCCTCTGAGGTTCACTGCTTCAATCTTGCGGAGGCTTTGTCACCCTTGCATGCATTTAAGTATCCTGGGTTCCCTTAGTCATCAAAGAGAATTACTAAATTGAAGAGAAAATATAGTGTATGGTGCATCGCAGTGGTTCGTGTCAGTTCTTTTCTCAAGTCTGTGCTGCCTCCCCACGCTATCCAGCAGCACAAGAATCACATGTAGTATACTGTCCATACACTGATTGATGGAGGAGGTTGTTGAAAATGGGGTTACCTAGTCTACATCTTGTGTTATCAGTCTATTAAATAACAAATCTGATTGTGGTGTAATTTGTCAAATGTAAAAATGGATGGCTTTTCAACATTTGCTTTCAAATGTGATAACTCGGCTGAATGTTAATGATGTTTATACCCTGGATGATTTTTTTTTTAAGATTTTGAACAAAACCTTTTCTAACCTCAATCAAACCTATTTCACTTAATATCAACATAATTGTATTGTATTGCTGTGGGTCTCGCTGGTCTGTGTGTCAATATTTCTAATACCTGAGGAGACTTGCTGTTTGTAGCTTTGATCACCTGAAGTGTCATAATCACCAGAGGAGAAAACTGTGTTTCTTGAGGTAAGACACAGAATATGAACTGTAAAGTAAAGGAAAATGATATGTGTACTGCTACTCTCTATGACCGTGGCTGCTTGTCGATTGGTGGTGCGTTATGCTGCTGCTAGTGTCAGTGCTTGGGTCGACCTTTGGAATGGGTCTACATTTTACAATCTTTTTATATGTCATTACTATAAACTGTATCAGTGTTTCTACTTATTTGTAATTGGATCAAGATGTACTGTATATAGATATTGAAATGACATGGTATTACAGCTAAGGACTGTCGGGACATTAAAGAGGCTCGCAAGAGACACAGATAATAAAAAAAAGGTTGATTGATGCAGCAGAGACCAAATTATTTAGAGTTTTAGTCCCTAGTTTGGGCCAAGCTATAAAAACGCTGGATCCTACATTTCCTGTAATGCAACTTAATAGCATCTTTAATCCCCTGCCTAGTAAACGGCCACACCTTTCAAACCCCTGGTGACACAGGTTTTATGTTAAAAGTTATTTTCTCAGACTTAACAAAGCTCATCCAGAGCCGCAGAAGACATTCTACAACTGTTTTCACAGGATGAGTTGCAGTGATCATGTCGAGTAAACTGCTCTCCGTGTATTTGATGGAACATGGTTTCCGTATCATTATTTTACAAATCCCAAATCCATATGTCCTCTTTAAGTGGGAGGACATATTTTGGTTTTGGGTTGCTGCTGGGCTCTGAAACGAAATCTGGATAATGTGTCTTTTAAATAAGACATTAAGAACTGCCTGCTCTTTCTTCCCTTTGTCTCTTTCCTTCTCAGTGGCCTGCCAGTGTTTGCGCTAGCCTGCAGACACACAAATAGTCAGCATACATATGTCAGATGCTCCATGCAGGCTAAAGTTCAAATCCCCTTTATATGTGCACTTCCTTAGCGCCACAGGCAGGCACTCTGTGAAAAGGTCATCTCTCACACTGATTAAATGAAGGAAATTGCCGGCTTTCACTTCCCCTCACCATACTGTTTTTAGCCTTTGCTAGGCATTAGCAACTGCTGCTTACTCCCACTCACCTAATCACCGCTCAGCATGCCAAATTAATACATGAATCATACCACATATCTGCATATAATTAGCATTTTCTAGCCTTGAAGAGTATTTTAATATGATGCCATTTTTAATTGCAGTGGCTCTGCAGCCAGTAACATTGTTTTTCCTGCTGTATTATGATATTCAACGCTGTAATCACACTGAAATTCCAGTTTCTAAACCCATCAATGATGATAATCAGTAGCAGTAACCTAACTGAAATGCAATGAAATGAGGAAGGAAGCCCATCTGGTCCCAGTGGATCATAGTAATGTTTTGCAGTGTCTTTTTCTCTGGCTACTAGAAGATCTAAATTGGGCTTCAAAGCTGCATCTAATCACATACTACGAAAGAGGGTGGCTGAAATTTCTACTCTACACAAGTCACACTGTGTAACATAATGTAAAATCTGAATGCATGGGTGATTCATGCATAACCTCATGGTGAAATATTTAGTGAAAAGGAGTGGATGTATTGATGGGCCTTGGGGAAAAACAGTCAGTATCTAAGAGGCAATTGAGCCTTCTTTGAACTGCTTCCCCTACTTCCCAGATCAGGACTCTGGGGAGTTACTGTGAAGTCCCTATGAGTATACACAAATAGTTAAAAGCAGCACTTCATCCATTCTTTTCATTTCTAAAACTCACTCTTTTTAAATGTTCAGTCAACCCTTGAGATCCAAGTTCTGACCAGTCGGATGATTTCTTTTTCTCTTATTTGGTTAGAGAAATAGAAAGACACTATGATGAATTACACTGTAGCAGTTTTAGAAGCAGCTCTCTGACACAGATTCAGATATAAGAGTGTAATGTGCTAACATAATTGAACTTCCTTTATGAGACTTCTTCTCACTGGGTAAAAAAAATAAGTATCTTTGTCTTTCTGCTAGGCTTGTTAATTGGTGTCTTAACAAGGGTCCCATGACAAAGTGTTGATTTTAGACTAATCTAAACATAATAATTTGTTCTTTTTTATGTCTCTACCAAACTCAAGATATTGCTTTTAGATTTTTATCATAATGCTGGATATCAGACTGAATTTCATAATAGATGGATTCATTGCTCACCCAGTCCAAGTATTAGTCTACCACCACAGTGTTGCACTAATTGAACAGTACAAGCTGGAGATCCAGCTGCAGGGGCTATTTGCATAGCTTCATCATAATTTATCAAACACCCCTCAGCAGGCACTTTATCATGTCCCAAGACCAATTTCTCCATCTTTTTCCCAATGAATACATTATGCCACCAACTCATACATCTTTCCCGGTTGTCCTTGCGGCGAGCAGTCACCCCCTGAATGAAGTGTGAACACAGGGCCCAGTTTGTTACGCACGGTTTCCCCCCGCGCTGTGTGTTCAGCATTAACGGCAGCCAACCACACGAGATATCGGCCTCGGATCCGGCCAATGGCAGTGAGTTATTTGACCACACAGCGAGATATCAGGGAGCACAATGCTTAATACAGTCATGAAGAAGCCTCCGAGATTAACATCTCTGTCCTGGCGGGGTAGTTGTAACTCATTAGTGGATTTTGCTGATCAATCACAGTTGACTTATTGTGGGTCATTAGGAACATAAACCTTGAATGCTGGCTTCAGGGGGAAATCCATTTTGGCGCAGTGGGAGGTAAAGGACTTGATGAGTGGGAAAGGATGTGCGTGCTCCACTTAATCGTTTTTATTGTCAATGATAACAGTAATTTATCCCCAAAGATAGAAGAGTTTATGGTATTTTCTCCACAGAACATTCCTTATTTCAATCTATACGACCTCAACAATAGCTGCTTCTGTGGTTACATTAAACGAGCTGTGCTCGAACTGCTGGCAGATTTACAGACAGAAAGACGGCCACACATACACAGATGGACTGCACAATTTCGAAGCAATGATAAAATTATTAATCCTTTTATTTCATGGTTGACTCGCTCACTGACTGGCATTGTTTGGCATTATTCCATTTCAAAGGCTCTATGGCATGGAAACAACAATAAAGCCACTTAAAGTGTCTGCAGATCAATGAAGTGAGTCTTTTATAAGCTTTCCAGATATCGCAGTGGGAAAGGGCAATCTCAGAAGATTGTACTTGTCAGATTAAATGAAACCCTGGTGGGGTTTCAATTGGCGAGCAGCAAGTGGCTCCTGATTCGAACAAAAACATCTCGCCGCTTTGAAAACAGAAGCCAAAGGACTGTGGATGCACCTCAAAGGTCTTCCATGGCCGTGTGCGAGTTGATTTATAATGTGCGCCTGGGTTCAAATAAGTGCTCTGTAGGATGAAAGGGTGATTAATTCAAGCCCAGGTTCTTTGTCTTGACTGACATGTGAATCATAGCAGCCTCCCCGCAGGACCTCTGTCTGCTGATGTACAATATTTTAAATCATAGCTGGGTTCGACCAAGCCGAAGGTCCTGCCGGGGTCAAGTAGTAAATGCAAATTAGGGTTTCATTGAACTTGTTGATGGGTGGAGGTTGCTGTGTCAGGACAGCTCTGATAGCTAAACTGCCAATCACCCAGTGTAACCTCACTGTACGTTTATTGCATAAACATTTCCATCAATAGCCCAGTGTCGTTAAGAAATGAAGGCACCAGGTCAGGACCCATGTACACATTATAGTCTGATTATATGCAGTTATGCCCTTAGTTGATGTAAGCATTATCTGGTAAAGTCATATAGAAATGTAAATTATCTTAAATTTTGTGTCAGTATATAACAATGATGCTACTGAAGCTATTTTACATTTTTTCAGAATAGAATAAAACAGTTTTTGGACACTTATGGAAACCTTGTATGAGCTTCAAGCTTCAAAGTGAGCGTTTCTCATGGCAGCGGTTGACATCTAATAACTGGCATTAGTAGTAGACACACTGGCAAGTTGCGTGGTGACAGTGTTGCCATCCTAGGCTACTGATTTCTGAGCAAACTTTAATTATAACTTTAAGTTGACCACTTATGGTGTATACAATTCTGCTTTCTTCTTTTTTTGATCTGTGGAGGCTGTGTTCTGTGGAGGTGGAGGAAATGATTATATATGCTTAGTTTAAAACATTTTAGGATTTTGAACAAGTTGTACATGCACAAGAAAACAGGAAGCTAAAGACTTAAGAGCAAAAACCTCAGCCTGTGGCTGTGATGCACATGCACTCTTCTATCTTCATTTCTTAGTCTTTAAGAAACCATTTTTTGTAGATAATCAAAATAACATTACTGCAATGTTCAATTCATTTTATTTTTACGTAGTGTCACAGAAGTTATCTCAGGACACTTTCCATGTAGAGTAGGTATAGACCGCACTCTATAATTTACTGAGACACAACAGTTCCTCCAAGAGCAAGGATTTAGTGCTCATGTAAAGAGGAATATTATATTTTCCTTTATGGTAGAGTTGGCGATAGCTGTATGCCAACATGGTCAGTCTCTGTTTTCTGCAGGCTGCTTTGTCCATTAAATTGCACTTATCTGACTGAAGGTAAACTAAAGGTGCCCTTACAAATATCTATGAAACAAATCAATGAGTCCCTACATAACCTAGCTGAGTGGAGGCAGAATCTAAATTCACAGGTTGTATTGCTGCTATGTTTAACCTTCAACCTAGCACAAAGCCTGGACTGTGAAGTGGGCTGGACGAGTGGAGCCTTCAGATGCCGCGTGGTCACTTCATGTTTGCAAGATTAAAATCTGTGTAAGAAGCAGCATATAGTGTTTGCATTGGCCTCGAACTAAGCACTATGCAGTGCTGTGTTTGAGTACTGCTTTGTTTTCTGTCTAGTGGTAGTGCATATCCACTTTAGAGAGCTCTGCCAGTCAGAGCATCTCTTGACAAATGAAGGTTTCATTTAAAGTGAAGGTTGCGAGCTGCTTCTGTTTTGAAATCACTGGAGTGAATCCCCCCCTCTCTGAGTTGCTCCACTTTGTTGCTAATTTAAAGTTTTTGGCTGACACTTCCTTGCGAGAAGTCCATAAGCAGTTAGTCACCAGCATGAGCTTTGTGCAGTTTTAACCATTCTGCTTTGTTGGAACAGCACAGTTCTGCTTTAACTTGAATACAGTTAAACAGACACGATACCAACATAATAACACAGAGGTTTAGTTTTTCCCTTCAACCCCTGGGCCTAAAGGCGTCAGTGTGCTTCAACTGAAGTGCTTTTTGAATGGTCGAACAGTGTGTGAAACCCCCTCCCCACACACCTCTACAACAATCTTAACTCAAAGGCTTTAGAAGGTATTTTAAATTCATAAATATTTTCTTTTGCATTCTGTAGGAAATCTTAGTTATGAAATGCTTTTAGAGCTTCAAAGATTAATCGATTAGTGGTCAACCTTTAAATTAATAGCCCACTATTTTGAGAAATTAATTGGTTTGAGTCATTTTTTATTTAAAAAGGTTCAAAAATACTCTGATTCCAGCTTCTTAAATGTGAATATTTTCTAGTTTCTTCACTCGTCTGTGACAGTAAACTGAATATCTTTAAGTTGTGGACAAAACAAGACATTTCAAGGACGTTATCTTGGGCTTTGGAAAACACTGATTGACATTTCTCACAATGTTCTGGCATTTTATAGACCAAACAACTAATCAATTATTCCAGAAAAGAATTGACAGATGAATCGACTATGAAAATAATCGTTAGATGCAGCCCATACTTTATACTATTGCTCAACCATGAAACAGATATTAAATTGCATTGTACGTGGTATTAAAAAGGAACCCTGTGGAAATAGTTTTGTGGAATAGCTATAAACACATTTGTCCTTAGACATGTCATACAAACTACTTTGTTTCAAGAATTACCCAACGATGTTGTTCCATCGGTCCATCGGTTTGTCCAACACTTTGGTCCAGTACCTCAACACCAACTTGCCAGATTTCCATTAAATGGGTTATTCACTGTTGTGATCCCTAGAGGGTCATTCAAAGTGATTTTGTTGATCACCTCATGTTTTATTTAACACCAATGTCAAGTCAAATGTTTCCCTTAACAAACACTTTGGTCCATAGCGAGAATCTACTCTCCTACTGGCCAGATGTTCATGGAATTTGCTGTTGATACTAATGGTCACTGGTGGATAAACCCGAATGATATTAGCAACGTTTGCAATGATTTTAACTATCTGATCTCCCAAAGGAATAAACCCTGTAGCCTTTCTTTGAGTGCCTGCCAAGCTTGGTGAAACTCAAAGAGTATGTAGGAAAATCAACAGCAATTTGTTTGTTTCTTTCAACGTTGTATTGGGGTTTAAATTACCCTTGCCGCCTTACGGTGCCATTCACTTGGCTTTTGAATAAGAGACTTGTTGAACATAAAAAAGCTTTTGAATAAGAGCCTCGTTGAACATAAAAAACCCTGAGTTTGATTGATGATGTCTGAGGTGGCCCGTTGATGACGAGGTATCAAGGTGAACGTGCTTGAAAATGAAAATGTTGTTCCAAAAGCTACTGTCAGTGAAAAGCCAATGCATTTTTCATTCCCTGCTCTGTTTCTCTTGCATGGTAAACCTCCTTTGCACACTTATGCTTTGTCTATTTACCCCCTGCTTCTCCCCTACACTGCCTACACTTTACGTTTCCTGAAGGTGTTTTCACACACACACACACACACACACACACACACACACACACACACACACACACACAGCATACTATCGCTTTGAACAGTGGTGTTTGATGTACGAAACGAACCAGGGTGTGTGGACTGTGAGGCTTTCTCCTTGCCCAAATCCTTTAGTCTTTTGTGTATTCAATGAGCAATTGCATACTCTGCTTTGCATGACTTTGATAAAGCTAAACTCTGTAGATGAATAGACCCTCCCTCCACACACTGATAGCACACTTCATAAGGGGGCTTTTATGTACTGCAATGCCTTTAGTTGAATGTGGGGGCTTGGACTTTGGCACAATAGTGTTTTGATGCTGCATAACATTAGAACCAGGTTCAAAAGGCAGAATTTTTCGATGGCCATTTATCACATCCCCCCCCTTTTATCAACTAGGTCATTTTTCATTTTTCCACATGTTTTTTGAGAGAGGGGAAGGCAGAGTGAGAAAGAAAGCATGGTAAAAGTGAGGTAATAGATAAAGAGAATGACAAAGGAAGGAAAAGTGCAGGATATATAGCAGATTGTGTATGCGTGTGTGTTTGTCTTTTTGTCCACAGTTTTCCAGCTTATTCATCTGTTTCAGTTTCACCGCTCCGTCTTGGTAAACATGTTGACATTCGCTTTTACATTTTGGAACATTTCTGTTTTGCTGCTTCAACTGAAGTGGAAAAGACAACCTAAACTTTCAAAGTTCTGCCCAAAAGTATTTCTCTGGACGTAAGCACTCTGCCACACATGCTTACTCTCCACTCCTATCCGTGGGAGTGCAGGCTTTGTAGCCGTCTCTGGTGGCTCAAAGTGGGTTGCATAGCATACTAAGTGCTTTGTGTCGGTGGTATGTTATGTAAAAGTAACTCTAGGGCTAATTTCTGTTTAAAAGGACAATGCTGGGGCACAGCTGTGGGCTGTATTAGGCATGGGCTTGCACATGTTTAGTTGAAGTGACACTTGAAGTGAAGTCATTTCCATGCAAACTGGAAATATATTTAGATCGACACAAGAAAGGTGGAAAACCCAGTAGAAAAGATCAAGCTCACAAGGATCATAGATTCCGATCCAAATCATCATTATCATCACTAAACAATTATCCATCATGGATAACCTTGACCACCCTCTCCACCCCACACTGGTCCAACAGCGGAACAATTTCTCAGGCTCTGACAGCTTCGGTGTCGCACGGACCGCTACAGGAAATCATTCATACCACATGCAATACAACTTTTTAACACTGAGTGTTGGATAAGATTAATATACATGACAATACTGCACTATTGCACAAACATAGGTTTACTTACATCTCTATAAATACTATTTAAGTAGGTTAAACATTTTTTATTCGCCACTTGTATATACGTTTGTACATTCTTTCCTCTGTATATTTTCTGAATAGTTCTTCTATTCTATCCTATGTATTATTTATTGTATATTCTGTCTGTGTGCTGTGTCTTATATTTGCTGCTATAGCACTAATATGTCCCAATTTCGGTCTAATCTTAAAATGATTATTCAATTATCAAAATATCAAAAAGTTGCTGATCAATTTTCTGTCGATCAACGTATAAACAAATAGGCGGATAGAGTGTCAGCACATTTGGTTGTGTTCTGGTAACCGAGGACCAACTGATATCCAGCTTTGGCCCATATATGGCTGACAGTTTTGGCTAGGGTTTATGGATGTGAACCTATGCTCATTTTTAGTCAGTACATCTGTAGGACTGTGTTTCAGAAAGGCAGGCATTCATTTTATGTTTGTGAGCAGGCAGAAAAAGAGAGGAGTTCAAGGACTCAACAAGGGCTCACAACCCCCCCACCCTACCCCCCACAGAGACAATGAAGACTCTCCCTGCACACACCCACACAGCCACCTACTTACAGTACCTACCTCCTTCCTGTCCTCCATTTTGACACTGAGCAATGAGGCCCGCTCTGACCTTGCAGCGATTTTGCAAATGTACACCTAGCTGATGCTCTCACAGCTACAGGAGGAGAAACGGCTGCACAGTCGCAGTCACACATCGTACATCCAGTTATGCACTAGCACACACACACACACACACACACACACACACACCCACACACACACACCCACACACACAAAGAGTACATCTGCAGAGGGATGCTGTTTCTAGGTCCCCATCGCCCCACGGGAGCTCCCTATCATCACAAGGTCCAGCAGTCAACATAACCCCTAGACAGCTCTCCATTCAGCCCTCCCTTCTTTCTTCCTCTCCCTCCCCGTCCATCACACCTTCAGCATAACAAGTGTGTGCAGCACTCGCACCATGGCACCTTGTGACCCTCTCAGTCATCAGCGGTGTAACCCCACGGCTCCTCCCAGGCAAGACCAATTTACAATCTGCCTGCCTCGACGCTGCCTCCCAGACGTCGACGATGCCGCACCGCCGTTGCTCTGTTGTTTATTTATGACCCCTGGCCCTCCGAAGAAGGGCATTATGAAAGAGATTACACAGCCAAACGGCTTGGCTCACACCCCACTCTCATTACTCACTACGTGTCCAGGAAGACAGCGGAGGACTCCCAACAGGGAGCAAGAGATTATCAAATTGTTGGACTGTTAGATCGCTCTGTAAACTGAACGTAAATGCTGTTGCCGTGCGAAGAGGTTCGTCTTTCCAAGGGACACCTAAAAATGCATAGCAAGTGCTGTGGGGGCTCCTGTCATGAAGGCGGCTGTAATTGAAGTGGAAATGACAAAAGGGACTCTGGAGCCCCAGCTGCCAGGAAGGACTGAGAGCCCAGAGAGAAGTTAGAAGAGGAGGAAGGACGGAGAGGCAACAAAGGAGTTTTTCTCACCTTGCCATGCTCATTCACCTTAAGCGTAATACAGTGAAAGCATCAGGAGCACAGCACAGAAGGCAGCAAACCTGTCATATCATATCATCATGATATCTTTGTTTTAAGTTGCAAATAACTCATTTTTTGGCGTGTAATTAAAACACGTGCAATCTGTGATTCGAGCCTTGGGCCGCTCCATAGTTTGGGAAATCAGGAAGCAATGCAACAGTAACGTTGTGGACAGTGTTGCCAACTTGGCGACTTTCTCGCTAGATTAAGAGATTTTTTTTAACCTCTTAGTGACTATTTAT
Source organism: Sander lucioperca (assembly GCF_008315115.2). Classification (NCBI taxonomy): domain Eukaryota; kingdom Metazoa; phylum Chordata; class Actinopteri; order Perciformes; family Percidae; genus Sander; species Sander lucioperca. Next base: position 13,800,433 of record NC_050196.1, on the reverse strand, counting down.
AAAAAGTATGGTAGATTAGTGACAAATTTAGCGTATTATTCAGACCATCAGGGAAGCGAAATATATTCAAATATATTTCTATTGTAATTCATACCCATGCATGCAATCCACGGCGCTGACGTTTCTTCCCCTCTCTACTCACTAGCACTGGGGGCTGGCAGCCGAGACGGTGGAACAGGAGTGGATGGCTTGCAGAAAACAAGCCTCATTGAGCAGAAATAGATAAAGAAAAGTGTCTTTTGAATGGCAAGTTCAGTTTCAAAGCCCTTTCAGATGGTTCTCTCGACAAGACTAAAGTTATTTGCATGTACTGTCGATGGGAATTGAGTTACCACTGGAGTACGTTGAGCCTCAAATACAACTTGAGCATTAAAAAGTACATTTAGAACAGATAAAATCTATGGATAGTCATCAGATTAATCACAATTAAATATTTGAATCGATTGAAAGCCCTAATTTTTACCTATCAAGAAATATACGGAATGATCTGTAAAAAGTATTTCATGGTGTCCTTTGAAAATACCAGTTACTTAGATTTGAACACTGGCTGAGGCAAAAGTACATGGTGTTCAAGGCTGGAAAGAAGGCTGCTTTGGGAAAAGTTGACATTTTAGAAATATAAGGTTTCCATCTGACAAGGTGCAACAAAAGAGAACAGCCTATTGAAAGATGTTCATAGGAGGTTTTGCAGTTTAACAGCTTTTATGTGCGCGTGCGCACACAATTTGAAAAACCAATACAACACTCATCGGCAAAGTGTTAAACCGTGGTATTTGAAGTAGGTGTGAGCTGAGCTTTTCTACCATTATCATCCTCATGGACAAAATATTTCCATAAAAGTGCAGTGTGCAGAGAACTGACAGTGTAGTCAACAAAACGAAATACATTAGTTTTGAGCCACATACAACACAACGCAGCAGGTAGAAAGATTCTTGTAACTGTAAAACAAAACACAGAGCAGTTCCCTTACAAACTTTATCCTTTGTTATTTCAATATTCTGGCATTCAGCTTTGATATAAATCAACCAGGAGGATGAGTGATGTTGTACATCCACACATTAGAGAGATCAGAGAGTGTGAGTGTGAGCGTGTTCGTGTGTGTGGGCAGCAGGTGGGTGTGTGCAGTACAGTAACAGTGCAAAGCCAGTTTAAGGATGTGACCAGCGCTAGTTTTCACCCTTTTCAAATGCTGTTTGCTATAGTCTCTATCGACGACGTTTCATCCCGGAATGCTGTGTGGACTAGCCAGACCCTCCTCCGCAGTGCTGTGGAGGAAGGTCTGGCAATGCGAGACTATTCTTACTGTAATACAGGATTACTTTCCTACCCTGTGGCTGGCGGCTCACTCAATGATCTACAGTAGTCTCCTTGTTTACTGCGGGAGGTTACCATGGGACCCTCCGCTGGCGGCAAGCTCAAAGAGAAAGCCTAATGTCAAATACCCATACCTCTCTGCATTCTCTCTTCTCTTCTTGCTTTTTCCTGTCTGACTCGCACACTATTGTTCCATCTCCCTCTGTATCACATGCAAGTTCAGTTGTAAGAGTGTCACTGGCAGTCAAGACAAGTATCTCCCTCTCACTTTCCCTGGCTGTGATTGATGCATGCATGTGTGACCTTCAGCGCCGAGGCATTAGTCAGCTACAGACATCTTCATAGAATAAAACGGTGCTATTTCACATCACCTGCACTTGTAAATATCCTTACTTCTGTATGTCAATAATATTGTTTTGCTGTGAGAAAATGAGGACAATTAACAATCAGTGTTCACGTGTTGCTGGGTGGGTTATTGTACATATTCTAAACTGTATCAACCTGACACGTTTTTATATATAGGCTGTTTATTTCTTTTTTTTTCTCATTATAATTATGATTATATAATTATGTTTTTTCATTGAATGAAATGGGAAGAGAGAGAGGGGAAGAAAACAATTAGGGAAATTAAATTAGGAATTTAATAATTAATATATATATATATATATATATATATATATATATATATATATATATCACTGATCACGTTCCAGGAATTGCATAAAAGTGTCCCATATTTCCCTGAATTTATTTGATTTTCCTCTGACCTCCATAGCTTAATTTCTCCAAAGCAAGGCAGGACGCCATTTTCTGTGACCAAATAGCAGATGTTGAGCCGTCTATACTTTCCACCTCAATGCAACCACTCTCCTTGCCTGAAGCAGGCATATTTTAATCAAGGACGTTACCTTGTGGCCTGGTGCGAAGTGATCAAGATACATACAGTCTTGTATAAAATACTTAAAAGCAATACTCAAGTACAAGTATCTTACCAGAAAATGACTTTGGTAAAAGTTAAAGTCACCTTATAGAATGTTACTTGTGTATACAAGTCTTAAATTATCTGATATTTACTGTACTTAAGTATCAAATGTATTTATTTTTTTTATATTAAATATACTTCATTATTAGAAGTAAAAGTAAATAAAAAAAACTTTGATCATGAACTTTATTGTAGCTTCCTTTAAGTAAAGCATAATATTCAGGGTTTCCACATCTTTTTAATCATTACATTCAAAGTCTTTTCAAAGGACTTTCCAGACACAATTCCCTCAGGTTCAAGGACCCAACACTGTATATTTTGAGAGAGCTGACATTAACAAAGAGAAAAAGAGAAACAGAAAAATCTTTCACTCCAAATGTAAGGAAACATATCTTGCAAATATGGCCACAGGTGTGTAACGTTATCTTCATCCCATTCACCAGTGACATCTGGGTGTTCATCTCATCGTCTGTTACGTTGGCGGCAGAGCCTGCTGCAGGTGCTTCCATGGCGCTATTAGTTACTATGCTTCTTCTTCTTTCTCTTTATTTTTGGCAATCTAGGAGCAATGATTTGCCAAACCTGCTTTTTTGTTTGATTTTATTTTGTAGTAACGCAGATGCTTAGGGGAAATATAGTGGAGTAAAAGTACACATACATTTATTTAGAAAATGTAGTTGAGAGTAAAAGTAAAAGTATTCAGATATAAAAATAACGAGGTAAATTACAAACACGTGAAAATTCTACTTAAGTACAGTAACAAAGTTACAAAGTGTACTTCGTTATATTACAACACTGGATAAATACCATATATACTTGCATATACAGGTCTCAAGAGGAATCACTATAGCAGCTATATTGGAGACCAGGTTAACTACGTCTTTTGGCATTCACCCGTACAGTGCAGCAGAGTACCACCTCTATCATTGCCCTTGGCACAGTTGTTAGGAATGTTATGATTATGCTGATGACGTTTTACAGGTGTCACATAGGTTTTGAATAGCCATTTATATTGTATCAGTTTCAGTGCTGTGTTGATAGTCTGTGTTTGGGCTTTTAGACAAGCATGTTCCCACTCATTCTCTGTAATATCTACTTTTAGATCAACTCTCCAAGCATTGAGTCATAAGTGTGTGAATTCTGTTTGGATTTGGACCGCAGCATTGCATAAATTACGAGCAGTTGGACTCGGGTATCCATTAAACTTGGTGTGGTCCTCTCTATAGCTGACACGGATGGCTCCTCTAAGGAGTGAGTCTGTGGTGTTTGAAACTCCGTAACTGTAGGTATTTAAAGAAGTGGTTTGTAGGGATGACGTATCTACGAACCAGCTGACCAAAGGTTTATATACAAGTCTTTTTTTTTTTTTTTACTCAGACCTTTGCCATCCCATTGTTTGAATCCCCCATCAACTCTACATGGCTGTATGAGGTCAATATATGTTGCTGTTAGATGCTGGTGGACATACATATCAGAATGGTTGGTTTATGTTGATTAATGGCTCATGTAAATGACCAGGCACGGAAATCAAATTATACATTCATTCACTCTCTTCTCCCTCTTTCTCTGCATATATTTCCTCACTCACTCTCAGCCGCCCTTTAATTGGATGAAGCGAATGTAATGACACAGTATTTCATGAGAAAATAAATGGGCTCCAAACAAGCAGCTTCTTCATTCCATGGCTACTAATGCCACGGCGAACGCGATAACATTTAAGAAATGTACACAGCAGATAGGGAAGATGAATTGATTCCCTGACAAACTGCACGTGTGATGCATATTTGTTGGACAGCAACTGTCTGGGAGGGATGCTACCAGCATTGGTCTGGACATGGAAGGTTTGCAGAGGACCTGTGTGGAGGTGTGATGGCAATCAGAAGAGACAGACAAGTCTGGGAGGGAGGGTGATACAGAAAAACCTTAATCTCGCTGATCAACTGCTATGAATGTTTTCATGATGGGTGTTGAAAGTACAATTTAAATCTAAGTGCAATTAGTCCAAAGGGTATTTTCTAAGTAAAGAAATCAGCCTATTTTTGAGCTATAAACACAAATCAAATTCTTTCACAGAAAAGCCCTTAACTACTTAAGCATAATTAACACCCACTCAATTATTATTTCTCCATAACGGAACACTAAAAATCCTCTAACACATCTTTGAACTCAGACAACAGCCCAAAGCAGCATAGCGTGTTTAAATCTGTGTCATGAACAAATCTGCCGAAAGGCTTTTGGTAAAGATATTTGCACAAAAATAACTCGAATAAATGCAATCATATGAGAATCTTCTGATGTAAGTGGTTAAAAGGAATCTCTAAATATCAGCCCATTTAAATTTATAATTAAAAATGTAATTTAGAATTCCTATAAGATAATTAGTGATAGTTCATGCGTTGTATCACCCCAACTATAAGCCCTTCTAACTTAGAAGGTTATTGTGCATGAAATGAGAGGAGGGAGTAAAACAAGCCTGGGTGAGTAGAACAGAAAAGCTGCCTTCCTACGCCTGTGTAATTTAACGCTGGCTCTGCAGGACACACTTCGTGGTCGTGTAACGTATAGCGTTTTACATGTTGGGCCATGAGAGATGCACTGATGAGGATTTGAAAAGTATTTACTTTTCTCGCAGGGGAAAGTTTGCCGTCAGAGAAACGCACATTATCTTTGATGTTGATGCAGACATGATTGCATGACTTTTCTTTCATCACTTTGTGTAAGATGATTAACTCCCACATACAGATTAGTTTATAAAGAGCATCCACGCAGGTGTTTTTTAATTTATTTTCTCTGATTAGTTCACTCTTCTGGACTGTGTGGGAGTGTACACAATCGGCAGACTTTTTGACATGTCATAGTCGGAAAAGCACAGGTGTTACTAATGATCAATTCAAGTGTACCAGTAAGCTGTGACAGTGAGCCAGCATGCACAATACAAGGACCCTGAAACTGAAGCAGCTAAATGGAATTCAGCTATTATTCATTTGATTAGTTACACTTGTGCTTTTCATATTGTTAAATGTCAAAATGTCCTTTTAAAAAAAGGCCTATTGATCGACATCTCCCTCACTTGGTGAAGTAGGAAAACTTGTGCCCCTATCTTTTTTTTTTCTTTTTTTTGCATATATATATATATATATATATATATATATATATATGAGACCATAGATGTGCAGGGCCTTTTAAACAAAAAACATATTTAATAGTCTGATTGACAGCAGCTGGCAGGCTGAGCCCCAGCAGGGGAACAAGAGACAAAGTAAACACATGTTGCGCTGTATGTTACATGTCATGGGTTTTGTTAGTGGTATTGTAGAGACCACACCAGCATCCAATTGGACCCAAGTGACATTTGCATTTTGCATTTGCAGGTATGTTGTTTAATGTGATGTAACTGAGCAGGTAGTTTGCTATCTAGCTGACTTTTTTTTTTTTCCCCTGCTGATGTTTGTTTGGTGGCTCGTTTAACGAGCTAAGGTGCAGGACAAGTTATGCATTCATGTTTGTAAGTTGGATAAGACTTTAGCAGGAAAGCTTTTAAGGGTTGTTGTTCAGAGTCTGTGACTGTCTGCCTATGATAGAATGCTTATGTTACTGCTTTATGGAAATATAAAAGTAACGACATCTGCAACCAAGGTTACAGTTTTCCCTGCATGAGCATGTAGCAGTGTATGTAATGTAAACACTGCAGTAGCGTGCCTGGAGCAGATGATCATATATAGAAAACTGAAATTAGAACTGTTGAAACCAGAGTGTTAAGAACAGTGTGAAATCTGAGGTTTTGGCTCACATGGATTTCTATTAAATACATTTACCCGTTATTTGAAGCTTTATCATGAACATCCGACATTGTAACATTATAGATATGACAGAAAATTCGAAAAAAGCATAATAGGTCTCCTTTATTTCAAAAGTTGCTGAATCCTGATTGGTGATGACATCACCCTTTTTACAGCCGAACCCACTTCACACCAGTGAACAAAAACAAAATCTAAATCTGTGAGCACACTCAGAGGTAGATTTTCATGGTCTTTAAAACTGTAATAGTCATCTTTGTTCTCACATTTAACAGAATGGTCGGCCATGAATTATTATATGGAGGAAATTGGTTTCTAAGCTTCAAACACTGGCAGAAATGGAAAAGAGAACCTAAAGGTTGAGGTGAAAATAGAAAAAAAGGGACATCCGCTCCTGTACATCAGTACAGCTTCTGGTGATTAGAGATGTTTAAAATTGTTGTTAAAAATCATGATATATTATACAGTACATTATAATAATTATTGCTGCAAGTGTTGATCACCCCCAACATCAGGGTAGAATTTTGGATATACCACTGAAACTACTGTAGGAAATAAAACTGTAAAAACAGATAAAAGGTCAGATTTTGATTTGAAAATATCCACATGCAGAAACACTGACATCTTTTTGGCATACAAAACAACAGCTTCATGTAGAGACAATAGACAAAGGCATGTTTATTTCACAGGACCTTTTAAAATAAACAGATGAGTGTTTGAGATTTATATTATTTTCAACATTTCTTTGATATATCTGTAGAGGAATTAAAATTATCTACACTGACTTATTTTAAGATGAAGACATTTGCTCAATATATGTAGTTCGTTTAAGAGGGATTAGTGTGTCATGACTACATGACTAGTGTATCACTTGGCACTATGGCAAAGATAATTAAGAGTCATTTAGACGTTTTCCGCAAGAGCTTTGTTCATTTTCCGTTTCATTTCACCCAAAGCACAGGGTCAGCATTGTCATTCAAGTGCTGTGACAAGACACCATAGGTCACGCTCGCTAGCTTTAAATATTCAACTAATTTATAAGTTAGAAGGAACAATGTTGAATCCACCCGTAGTGCAAATTGTTCTGAGCTGAAACAGAAAATAATGGATATTGGAGTTTAATAGTGGCCCACTGGTTGGTGAGACACTCTGTCACATACACTGATACATTGTTAGGAACAGTTGGACACATAGTATTGAGTGCAGGTCCACCCACCCACGCACACACCTACACACTAACTCTTTGTTTTGCTATTTGCACTCCCGGGTGTAAAAACAGAATGTACTGTATGTGCATCCTTAGCAACACAGAGAATATTAGTTTCATCTTATTTACATGTATGTACCACCAATGAAATAGCAGCTTTTACCACATGCTAATAGTACAGACACGAGGCAAAGAGCAAGTGTGTGATAATGCCTTTTGTCTGTGCCAGACAGTGAATCAGAGGATGAGTTCAGGAGTGCAGCCGTCACGCTAACCCAGCGCTACATCTCAAAGGGAAGCTGCATCATCTGCTAGATTTTGATTTCCGTTTTTTTATGCACGGGTAAACAGACAGCAGCGACATCCTCACAGGGAATAAGGAGGCTTCTGCGCTGCAACAGGAGATCATAAAACCCCACGATGGATGTCACAGGGCTTTTAGGTTTACAAAAGCAATTTTTATTGGCTGAGGTCACAGACTTGTGTATCTCTGTTCCCTCTGCTCCCAATCCCCTGTGACACCAGTAGAAAGAAATCCTCTTCGTGATGTTTCTCTCACTCCTTAACTTGCTCTGCCAGTGTGATATTTCTGCCTCCTAACCACTTTTGTCTCCTTTTCTCTGTCATTTTCTGCCCATCTTTTCTCTCTATCCTTTTTCTTTTTGATTTACTTCATAACATATACTTTGCGTTATGCAAATGATACATCCCCCATGGATCAGTGACTTTTGTCGGCAAAATTGTAATTCCATGAATCCCTGCTGTTTAGAAGCAGGAGGGAATGGAGAATAATTGCAGAGCTACAGATACGGTTTACTGTAATTTGGTGTTTTTTCTGCATGAAAGTGGAAAACTATTATTTGTACATTTCATGTTTGTCCTAAATCTCGTCAGTTCATTAGAATATAATTGACATTTCTGGTTTAAGCAATAACATTCAAAACTTTTGAAGAATCCCAAGAATATATATATATACACGGATGAAAACTAGAACATTGAATAACATATGCAAAATGCCACAAATCCTCTTTTCTTTCTCTTTCTTTCTCTCTCTCACACTGTGTGTGTGTGTGTGTGTGTGTGTGTCTGTCACCTCAATATGGCTTGCCGTACCTGTCAGCCTCTCACATATTCTCTTTGATGTCACCAGAATGTCAGCGTTAGTCCAAACTGCGACGCAGCTACATGTTCAAAGAGCAGTCAAACATCCTGTGCGACGCCTCAGCAGCTAATGAGCCAAACACACTGCAATCCGATGTGTACCTTCAAGTTACTCCAACTTTTTTGGAAAAGAAAACAAAGGTTCAGTGTTGCCAGATTATGTGGTTTCCCACCCAGTTGTGCTTCTTTTTATTCGATTGTGCAGGGGCAAAATGTTTTTGGGCAGCTTGGGCTACATTTTGTACCATTTGGCTCGTTGCCACAATGAAAAGTGATGCTACGTTCCAATTAATCCCTCTCCTACAGTTATGATGGAGATTGTCGGCACTGAGTTCTATCAGCTTGACATGCAATGACTAATAACATGATGACCAAAAAAACGAGTGACATTTCAAATGACAAAATCGGCAACTTTAATGATGACGGGGCTGCTTTGAGGCTCTGATTGAGTCATTTGGTGTCAGTCAAATCTGGCAACACTGACCAGGTATCATGTGCTCATATCTACAGTATGTACACAAGCCGGCCTGCACTCAACCTAAAACTATTTCACTAGTATTGGATTAAGTGAAGAGCTTTGATGCAATTGGGTCTAACTATAGTTCCCCAGGCCTCTTCAATGCCTTAATACATTTCTGGGGAAAACAATGCACCAAGGTGAAAGCCAGCTCCTATTTTAAACAGGAAAAGACATACAGCTTTTAACTTTATTGGGTCCTACAAATGTCAGTGCTGCAGAAGACCCTGTCCTGTTTTGGATGCACCTCGTCTTCCACACAAACAGAAAGTCTTTATGAAGCAACATAGTTCACAGGACAAAGTCTGCAGGGTATTTTCAGCTAAAACTCTTGCTAGCTTTACCGCTGGAAAAATATCTGGAATAATTGGCCATTAGTGTATTTGGGGGTAAAAGAGCATAATGAAACACTTTTTAAACAACCTTGTTTGTCTGCACACGGGTGTACATCTCTCCATCTCTCCATATATGTGTTAGTATTAGTGTGTATGTTTGAGGAAATGGCATTAGAGAGTGACGTGCACAGTCATTAATTCACAGCAGGTTACTGACAGGGCATTGGGCTTTCCTGCAGCAGGGCGGGCAAAGTTGTGCTCATTATCGCATCTAAGTTCAGATCCAGGCCTGATTTGCTCGCCTTTGCATGACTTTTGGTTTATCGTTGAATGCGGCAGACAAATAATCAGCAGAACAAATCCCATTAAGGGAAAAGTCAAACTTCCAATAGGAGCGGAGATCAAACTGTATGTACAGTATATTGATAAAGTGAGGCAGCAAGCTGAACTCAGCAGCACTGCTGATACTGTTGTTTGTGACCTGCAGTTTATCTTTGTTATCTTTCACATTTCCAGTTAATTTACTGCATCAATGTTAAACAATGCGAAGCTGGGCCATACTGTTCTTTATGATCTCATTTCAGATTGTAGTTTTCCACAATTATTTTTGAAGCTTTTGGTGTGTAGTTGAAACCAGTCATGGGTTTATTTTCCTTAAGTAGAAATAGTTGTTTCTAGTGACTATAAAATTAAATTATTTAACATATTGTTTCTGTTCAAGACATGATCATGCTTCCTGTATATTCAATTCCCAAGGCTATTGTAAGCAACTGTAGTTAGCCAGACATGCTTACATTTGCAGCTTATGGTAAAGCAGACAAACACACAATCAATTTCTTACCCTAAAAAAACCCCACCATCCTTCAAAGATGCCAAGTATCTCTCTTAATAGAGCATCAGCATGTAGAGACATTAAACAGCTTGACAGGCCTGCCCAGCCTCTCATGGTTGCTAAGTGTTGGGGACCAGCTTAGTGAATGTAAATTATTAAAATGTTAAAGGATAACATATCAAGTTAGGAGACTGTTGGAGAAAGGAACTACACTACTCTGAGGGGAAAAAATAAGAGTGATATTGAGAGAGTGGAGGTAGTTCACCTCTTTTATTTCCCACTACATCACTGCTGCTGTAGCAACAATAAAGCAGAGCTGACAGCTCTCAGTAACTGGCCAGTCAAACCAAAAGCCAGCTTTGACCTCAGGCTGTGTCTCACATGGATCGGCTGTGATTTCCAGCAGAGTATTTATCTGACTTTTGTGAAAATATCCTCCCTTGAGGATTTGGACTGTATTTTCAAACTACTATCACCAAAGAGAAGGGATATATACATAGGTATAGGTGTGTTTTTAATGGGTCCCAAATATCCTACTCTTAATATGTTACATTTGGACAATATGTGTCTATATAAGCATGGATAAATTAGCAGTAAGTGACTGTTTATCTGCTGTTGATTGCGCACTGAGGTTTTTCCGTTTAATGATATCTAAACCAGAAGAAGTAGCTTGAGTACGGGTGGGAATCAAAGGATACCGCACGATACGGTACACGATACGGGACACGATACACGGCACACGATACTGATAATATCACCATACAGCAAATCTGGGATAATCAATATATTGCTAGACAATCCTATAATAATACATCACGATATCAGTCTAACTATGAATACAAAATGCTCCGTTAAAAGGTTAAGTACAGGTTTTACTAGGTTACTGCAAGTCCAAACTGTTAGAAAACAGCACAATTCTGCAGCACAAGTTTCTCAGTCTGTAAATTTAAATTACAGAACTATAGAGCAACTATAAAAAAATATTATTAAAAACCTTTCTTTATAAAAGGCACATAAAAAAAGCAAAGTCTAGTGCTTTAGTGCAAAACCAAAGTAGCGATGCTGGGAGGAGGGAAATCTATTTAGAGGGCCTTATTTTATTAATTAAAAGATCGATATTTGGCGCCAACATATCCATTCTCGTATTGCACGAAGGACAACAACATATTGCTGTATCACTATTTTGTCCCACCCCTTAGCTTGAGAGTAGGTAGATGTAGTAGATGGAGAAAGGAACAGTTCTAGGCCAGCCTGCACACACTGCATCAATCAGGGCCAAATTACACTCCTATGTTGGTCCAAACCCCCCATGCATTTTGCGTCTGAAAAGACGCCAAATGTGGCTAAATATGAATTACTATCCTTACAGTGTGGCTTCCCCTTTATGAGTTGGAATACATAGCCAGCATATCAATATGGAACATTCAAAGACAGGACAACGTTTGAAAGATAAGCATGTTTTTTTTCATCACATCGTCGCTTGCTATCAGCATAATTTCTATCATGTAATTAAATCTAATTGCACATTCAGAGCAGTACAGCTTGATGGGTCTTGCTAATTGGTCCCACATTAGAAACCATAATTACCACTGTGGCCACAGGATAATGTGTTTTGCATTACAATTGTCACCCATTTTTGGCAGCAGAAGCATTTAACATCAACAGCTAATGTGGTCCCTTTTCATACAAGTGTGCATTCATGCTTTGATTTAGGTTTGTGTGCTTGTGTAGATGTTCTAAGGTACGTTGTTGCTCATTAATTCAGATTAAAATGGTTTCCTGTAAATCAGACCAGCACATTACATATACAGCTTCTCTTAAGGAGTACCAGTAATGTCCCGACATTACATTATGGAAAAGTGCTTGAATCAAATGAGGAAGAAATGTGTGTTTGAAGGGAATAATGCTAAATGATATCTTTCATTAATGAATGAGTCAGTGAACGAATGAATCACAGCATATCTCTGGACATATTATCTTGAATGCACACTGTGTCCACCGCAAATAACATCCAGATGATGAACATCCAGATGATGATCGTGATAATAAGAACAAGCAGGCATCCTGCACTTTGTCACAGGACAAGACTTTTCTGGAGTTTGTGATAAGGTGAAGAGTAAAGCACATATCCACGTCTGCACACACTGGGCTTGTTATCAACAATAGGAAGGTGATAAGGTGTATATCTTTTTTTTTTACTTCAGAATCCAACACAGATGAACCAAAGAGGGAGTTTCAGAGGGACTGTTTTACTTGCTGTTTTCTACTTGATTGTTCTTGTCACTGTTAAAGAGTAAATGCAGTAGTGTAGACAGTACAGTACAACTGCTTCAGTTTGTTCAAGTTTAAAGGAATACTTAACCCTCAAAATGACCATTTGGATATAAATTACTCAGTGTTTCTTTGAATTCATAAATAAAACTGTGCGGTTCGAAATTAGCACTATCTACCAGCCAAATGCTGGTTAAAAAAAAAGATGCAAGTGACTGGTAGATTTGCTTCACTCACCAGCCCCCAAAAAACAATGGTAATCTATTGAGTGGCTGGTAAAATTTGAACATTCACTAGCCATTTGGCTGGTGGATGAAAAATGTAATTTTGAACCCCATGTCTACACGGTGAATGAAGATTTACAAAATGAAGAAATGTCTTGATGCATTAAAGTAATAGGGATCTAGGTTTTAACAAATGCAAAACTATATCAAAACATCTGCTTGCAAATTCTGCCACAACTCATGCAAAATAATCCAAGTCTCATTTATCCAGTCGTATGCCTAGTAGTTACCAAACACATGCGTAAAACATAACTGTTCATGCCACTTCTGCTAATCGTCTGAGAAGCTCCCACATGTGCACTATTCGCATCTCCTGCAGCTCCTTACAGGTCATATCTTAAGTTAAGAAAGTTCAAATGTTTTTACTCTAGGTCCCAAACACTGATGTCCTACTCTGAAAAGCTTGATAAATACAGGCCCCGAACATTTTTGAAAGAAGACATCCTTGCATTTCTTTTATAATTCAAGCTAGCCCACAGCTGCATCCAATTCAGTTTTTACACCGTCAGGTCGGGTGAAGTCTTAGCACCTCAGTCATTCTGCCCACCTTTGCTTGCAGAAAATACAGTATCTGGCAATCAATAAAATGTACAGTTCAAAGATCAAAAACATTATTCAGCTTCATTCAAGGTTTCCACAGTGTTAACACTGACAGCCAAACATTAGAAACTCTTATTAGAAAGTTACTTTAGCTCTGCTGAGGTTCTTACCAAATGTTTTGACACATCGATTAGTCGCTGCAGTTACACACAAACCCAATTTGACCTGAATTTGGCTCCTGCTAACCACCGTGGGAACATAAAACTCATCACTGATTTATTCTAGTTATTATAGTGTGTCCGATGACCAAGACGGAAAATAAACTTGCCTCCTCACTCGTGGTGAACGGTTTCCAGGAAGAGCAGGTTCAGAATAACAAACCACCCAAACACCAGTTTGTTAGTGGTGAATAAGGCTGTACTGTATGTAAAGTTTTCTAGTGTAATTCCTTTCACACGTCACACATACAGTGTACCAATGTTTAACCTATTGTTAGGGATGGGAATCGAGAACTGGTTCCAGTTGAGAACTGGTTCCAAATTGTCCAATCCATCAGAATCGCATGCCTCCGAGCTTATCACTTATTTTTATTGATGCCTTAATGCATTTTATAATAAGTAATAAGTGCCACAGAGGCAGGCTTAGCAGATTTTATTCTAGCAGATCTTATTCTCTAAGTAGTAGGATAAACTAGGGCTGCGACTACCGACTATATTCATTGTCAATAATCAAATAGTTGTTTGCTCTATAAAATGACAGAAAATGGTAAAAAAAAAAGTCAGTATTGCCCAAAGCCCAAGATAACGTCCTGATATGTCGTGTGTTGTCCACAACTCTCACAAATATTCAGTTTACTGTCACAGAGGAGCGAATAAACAAGAAAATATTCACGTTTAAGCTGGAATCAGAATTTTTATTTTCTTTTTTTTTTTAAATAACCCCAACTGATTAATCAACTATCAATATAGTTGCCGATTAAAGTAGTAGTTGCCAACTATTCGATTAATCTTTGCAGCTCTGTAGAAAACATAAATAAAAACGAATTTTATATAAATATTCTCTCTCATCAATATGTTCAGACTAAATATTATAACAGTTGCGTTGACGCTGAAAACCTGCGTAGACCCACCTTTTTTCCCACAGAAACTTGACCAGGAATCAAAAAGGGAAGTAATAAAGAATCAGACCGATGAGCAGAATCGATAATGGCATTGATATCAATAAAATCTTATCAACTGCCATCACAACTTATTTTTGGCATATTTTTATAACATCTCTGCTTTCGCTCTTTTATTCTCTCTTTCTTGGCTGTGTCTTGTTACTGCTTGCGGCTCTATTGACCCAACGGGGAATGGGGATCATTAAAGTTTCATCTTCTCTTAAATCTGAAAGCCAAGAAGAGAGAAACCAAGACAACAGAACTCAGAACTGGTGCTGGATATCAAAAGTGCCTGTGTGCACCATCTGAGACTGCAGGCAGGCTTAAGCCACCTTTCATTTCAAGTGAAACTTGAGCTCCTTACTTTGTTGAATAGCTACTGTATAACTGTACTGGGCCAACATGATAGTAATACAGACGCATTAATGTACATCTACATGCTGGCGGGGAATAAATCTCAAATCTTTGTAAAATCTTTACCCTTCTCAAACGTGCAGTAAATTACAGAAAGACTCATGAAGCAGTCGTGTATTCAAATGTTTTCATTTTCCTTAACTCAAAACTTCACATTACTGTAATGGATAATTTTACTTTCCAACTCAGAGTATTGTTGCCCCTGGTTACTGGTTTGTGTATTTTATGCCATTAGTCCAAAACGCCTACCTCCAGCACATAACATATGCTAATGTGAATTCAGTGTATATACAAGAGGTAATTTTTGATGACGAGGGTCAGAAGTAAAATTAAATGTCATGTCAAGTGTTTTTAAACCAACCTTTGTTGGCGGAATTGTGTTAAAAAGCTAGACAGCAAAGGTACATTTGCTTTGTCAGTGCTTGTAAATTGTAATTTCCCCATTGGGGATCAATAAAGAGTATAAATTATAAATTAAATTGTAACACCTGTCCAAAATGTTATGTGAAATATAATCAAACCTATAATGCAATAATCATGATGATCCTGAATATAATAATATTAATAATAATTTAAAAATGCTAATGCATTGTAATTATTTTCAGAAGCCCAACCTACCCTTAAAAGTCAGTCACAGGGCATACATTTCATTGTTAAATAAACCTGCGGCTGAGCGGATTCTGCAGGCTTAACTATATGGAGTTAACACTTGCTGTCATAAACCTAGCATTCATTGAATCTGCTTGCTGCTGCATTTTTATATATTTTTTGTAATATAAAAGATATACCATAGCAGGGTTTCCTCTTGGTTTTTAGAGCGCTTAGGTGCAAATGACGTCATGTGCTCATTTGCATATTGGTGCATAAAGTTTAGTTGTCAGTTGGGGCGAGGGAGAGATAACTAGAGCACAATGTGGAGAACCAACATGTCACTAAAATGAGAATAGCTGGTCCACCTTAAAGCCAGTCCCCCTTAAGTTAGTGAGCCTGTGCTGAAGTTGTCACTCGCCCCATGGCTGCTATACACACGGGAACTTGGCTCTTTAGGAGATGTAGCAGTAGTTAAAGAATGCACATCACAAGTCAGTCAGTCTGACATTTATTTCATTTGTAAAGGAGTACATAACATGGATTTTCTGCTTTAGATCTGTTGGAAACGGATATGATGTAGTGGCTGTCGGCGGTTACGTATAAACAGAAAATATTTAGGTGAATCATTGGTTAAAAAATCTAAAAATAAATATTGATCCTAGGGAAAAGAAATTATTTTAAAAATCGTTGCAAAAAAAATCACGATACATATGATTTTCAATTTTTTTTTTTTCCCCACCACTAGAAAACTTTTAAGGTACCCTGTGGATTGTTTTTTTCACCACTAATAGCGATATACAGTAGAGCAAGATGTTTCATGTGCATAAACACGTGAATGAGCATGCAGTTGGCGTGATTCTACTGACCTACAGGTGGCAGTAATGCTCCAACGGCCCTGTCAGTGTATTCCTTCATACAGGTTCAGACCATCAATCATAATTAAACACTCTAATTAGGCTAAATAAGCTCTTTGATGCCAGAAACAATGAAAACTACATATAATGAAACAATCCATGAAATTGCTCACATTATTACTTATTTACCAAATGTACAAATGAAAAGAACGTTTTGTGGCTTGAGCTGTTAATACATTCTGGGCACACACACACACACACACACACACACACACACACACACACACACACACACACACAAACGCAGTGTACAAATAAATCCTCAACAGTCTGAAGTGTATTTGTAGTGCAGATCCAAAACAATAAATCTTAATTATCAAGTGTTTTTTTTGTTTTTTTGTTTTTTTATCAGATTAATAGTCTTAATTTGAATTCAAAGGAATCCCGTGCATGTGTGCATGTGTGCGTGCGTGCGTGTGTGTGTGTGCGTGCGTGTCCCATGTGTGGTGTAGCGGAGCGATCACACACTGGTAGATTTACACCCACCCTTGTGAGAGCTGATCCTGTCCGTACAACAAGTTATTGGATTACATGTGCTGGGAGATATTGAGTGTCTGCTGCTCACTTCCTCATCACATTCAAAACCTCTGGATTTATCTCTACTAGTACAGTGCCCATTCATAATGTCTGTGTTTGGAACGGGCCGATTGCTTGGCTTGTCGTATTGCTTCTTGTAGCATTCTACAGAACCAAATGGTACCCCAAAATTACTTACAGAAGGAACCCAAATCACTTAATATGCAACCAGCCTACTACTGACTTACAGTGTACTTCTACTTCAGAGGAAAACATTGTACTACTACATTTACCTGACGGAGAACGTTGCAGATTCAGAATCACAAAGTCACAAAATATCACAATTAAAATGTGGAGTAATCAGACATATGCCTTATGGACTCATGGTGCTGCGCCATTGATCCGGCCCATTATGAGAGCCAATCAGCAAAAAGCTGTGTTAATTTATTAATAACCAATATCCAATGCTGTCCAAACTGCTCCGAATTCCAAACCCCAAGTTCATTGGGTACCCAGAAAACCAAGTGTGAAGTAGTTTGGATGAACAGTTCATGAGATATTTCTAAGACAGATGCGCGCACACACACACACACACACACACACACACACACACACACACACACACAGGTTTCCCGATTTATTAGAGAGATCGTTCATACTGTAATACACATTATAGATTTTTAAATCAGAATAATTCATAAACAAACAGTATCTGGATGTAACAGTTAACGTCTTTCTCTCTGCGTCTTCTTTTCTCTCAGTGGTAGTGTTACATAAACGCGGGCATAACCTTTCCACCTGGCAGTGGGAAGATGGAAGTAGCTCTCTCAGATGTATCACCTGATACGGCTGATGTACGGCCCATAAAGTCTTTGTCTTCACAGGCACTAAAACAGCAAGGGAGACGTGATACAAATGTGCATTGTAGCAACGTCAACTTTAAACAGATAGCAGGTGCTCAACTCCCAGCTGTAAAAGCTGACAGTCAACACACATACAGTCCAACGCCGCCGTATGAATCATGAGAGGGATACGTTGAAGTGCTTACAACATCCTTCAGCTGGTAAAGATTTTACTTTGATGAGTTACACTGTGTTTTATGTTCGCTTATCGGAGCAGTGTGTAGGATTTAGGGTGAGCTATTGGCAGAAATGGAATATAATATTAAGTAGTATGTTTTCTTTAGTGTATAATCATCTGAAATTAGAATCGTTGTGTTTTCATTCCTGAGAATGAGCCATTTATATCTACAACGAAATGTTTGACGACTCCTTTAACATTATCAGAACTAGCCCTCTTATTTTATATTTGCATGTCGGTCTCATCTAATTATGAATGTAAGCAGTAGATTCATTTTCACTCCCAGCGAAGCTGTCATTTAGAAAATGAAGTAAAGTGGCACTCACATTCTGCTCTCCTGTTGATCAAACTCCATCAAGCTTGAATAGAGAGCACAGGTTCCCTCTTCACAACCATTATGATTCTCACCGCGGGTTCATCTATTCATTTTTTACCTAAATAAATGGCATCACAATGAGCACTGTAGCAAATAGCAATTAGCCTAATTAAAGTAATAGAAAGATGATCTGTAAACTCTTAACATTAATTAGTGATTTAAAGGAAGCTGCAATGCAGGCCTTTGTTACTAAATGTCAACCAATACAGTATAAAGTGTTAGTCAATGTTGTCTTTGTGGTTGGAGTGTAGTGCTCGGATAAGAGACACAATTGGATAGCAGAAGAATATTAGCTCTTACATATTTCATGACATTGTTCATGACTGAAACAGATGATTTAATTATAAGTATATAGACTAAGTCGTCTACATAACGTGTGTGCCGTAGCCCCGTGTT
The DNA here is from genome assembly GCF_008315115.2 of Sander lucioperca. Taxonomy (NCBI): domain Eukaryota; kingdom Metazoa; phylum Chordata; class Actinopteri; order Perciformes; family Percidae; genus Sander; species Sander lucioperca. Next base: position 13,781,747 of record NC_050196.1, on the reverse strand, counting down.
ATCCAATGCCAACACTATGTGTAACCTTGAACCTCTTACTTTGAGGAAAACCAGTGCAGACTAGTGTTTCATTATGTGTATTGAGCAAGTTTCAAGTCTCTGCTAGTGGATTTTTCATAGTTGAAACTAGGGCTGCGCGATTAATTTAATCGCAATCGCGATGTCACTCATTACATATTACATAACCGCAAAAATTTCAAAAATCTAAATTTTAGTATTTAGTGCATTGTCCTTGATAATCAAGCAAGTAGACTCATGATACCATTACATAGCAATTGCAGTATTGTAAATCTCAATATGACTTCTTCTCCAAATCGTGCAGCCCTATTTGAAACCAATGGGTCCTTGGAAGGTAGAAAATACGCGTTTTAAAAAGCACCGCTCCACTTGCATGGATTGGAAAATGGTTGTCAGTAATGTATGTGTTAAGCACACATGACATATTGGACCTTTTGACTTTTGGCTTTATTGATTTAGATTTTTGGAAAGTTTGTACATTTTGTCAGTCCCAGCAGATTTTCTAACTTTGTTTTATTTATCAGTTGGAAACAAATCCTAGCCCACTATTTATTCCATCACAAACTGAGCAGGAAAATCAGTCAGATGAAGTGCCTCATTGAGGCCGGACCAGCCAAGTTCAATATTCACACCGCCTCAGTGTGGCTGCTGTTACGCAACCAAGAAGTTCTCATCCTGACAGCTCTCAGACATCCTCCTTTCAAGGGCAGAGATGGAAAAATGAATTTGCGGCAAGAGAGGGGGGTCAGTGAACAACTATTATTAGAGTTTTTAGGATCTCTGCCGATGCACACGATCCTCCCCCGCTTCCTGCCTCCGGACCTGAGCAGACAGAGCTATATACTTAAGAATGAGTGACAAGATGAAAAGACGTCCAATTCCAACTTAATTGAAACTTTCTTCCAAGTACAAACCAAACTATTCTTTTTCACAGTGTTGAGTGGGTGCAGAGTTTGTTGTCAGGGTAACTGTTCTGTTCTACTCACTTATTGTAATGTGCAGAAAAGTGTTTCATTCAAATGGATGTGTGATGTGTGTCAGTTCAGTGAGGAAAGGAAAATAAGTTGTTGTCCTCTTTCTTCGTGACTCCTGCCTTCCTCATCTTCACTTGGTTTATCAGAACAAGATAAAGGACCTGCTGGGAAATGCATCTCAGTTTGAAAGAATGCATCTCAGTTTGAAAGAAGGCTCAAAGAAATGGCCTTGGGCTCTGGAAAAGGCTTTTCTTTGTTAGACTGAATGTTTTCACCAAAATTGCCATTGGTCCCACCCAGAGAAAAACAATGGACAAATGTTTCTTGTCGACTTTTCGGTTCCTTTGGGCACTAACAACAATTGACCTCATAGTTATATAATTATGAGCCTCTAACAATATGTTCATATACAGCGGAAGGGCACTTTCATTTAGGTTAAATAAAAGATATTTTGATAAATAAATTCCATCTAAAATAATTATAATGTTCATTCTTTGTAGGAATAGATCAGACTTGCCCATATGTTTGGTAGTGTAAAAGCAAGACGCGTTCCTGTTTTTGTGGACTAGAAAACAGTATTTCCTATACAATTCAATGTGGACTCTTTGGGACGATGTTGCCGGGCTCCCAGTGATCAGGGTGACATGGTCAATCCTCACAACTGTTATTGTGCTTCAATCTGTCTTAGTTGAAACATTAGTAGCAATATTAGCAGCCTGAAACTGATCATATTCAAACAAATAAAAATCCTAAAAATATTATCCTGGTATAATAACTTTAACAAATTGAGGTATAAGGCTAAGGTGTCACATTTCTGATGATGCAGATAGAAGCTTATAATACCTTCTTGGCTCATGAGTAAATCTAGCAAACTTATTTGCACGTATGATGTGACTCCTGGTTGGCTGAGTCAAAGTCTTGATGGCCGCCGCTGCAGGGACAATCTTCAGGTCAAAGAGGTGCTGGTGTTTCTCATAAGAGGCTAAGTGATCCTGCAGAGAGGAATGAGTCTGATTCACAGCAGATAAAGAAACTGAGAAATGAGTTGTGGATTGTCTCATTCTGAGATCTCAGGTTTCCAACAGGGCAGCCCGAACTCCCCTATTGATCACGAAATGATGAGACATTAACTCTGTCGAATAGCCAACTAAAAGAGAGACGGTGTAATCACAGATGCTGTGAGAAGTAGCTTTGGTTTCATCTGTCACTGTGCCCCTCCAGTCGAGCCCCCTCAACTGAGCTTTTTTGAAAAGGACTAAACCCAAGTGATTCTACAAGGAGCTGAATGATTCTGTCTTTGATGGAGGCCATTTTGTAGTTGGTCAAGGACAGGCTGGAAGATGAGAGAAAGGTGTCAAGGGGGAGAAATGGAAGAAAAAAAACAAGCAGACTGAGGAGGAGTAGGCTTGAAGGCTTGTGCATCAGTTTTTGCACTTTGTATGTACCGAAGGATCAAGAATCTGTGCTTTTTCTAACTTCATCATTTCCTTGTTGGAAATCCATTATTGTCCTTTTGTTTGCATGTACTGGAGAAGAAAGTTAGGAAGAATCAAATAGAACTAATGGTATATTGCAACCTCATCCCTACACACACTTATGTACTTCTCCGACACACACACACACACACACACACACACACACACACACACATACACACAGAGGCATCTGTGACAGGGGGGGGAAGCGTCATTTCAGCGGGCAGCCCAGATCGATCCATCCCAGTCAGCCAGTTCCTAAATGTCAGCCGGTCCAGTGGCTAATCACACAGATGGATCTGACCATCATAAACAGTGAGTCTGCTACTGGATCACTTCCTGTCATCACTGACACACTCCTACGTAAAGACACAGACACACACACACACACACACACACACACACACACCTTTATGTTAGGCACTGTTATAATATTAGTTTATTCTTTCTCTTTGCTGAAGATAGCATAGTGTCAATATTTTGGCAGAGCATGGCAGGGTCTTATAACATTTCTCATCTCATATATTATTTAATTCATCCCTTGTGGGATTTATTGTAAAACATGAATTCCATTGTTTTAGAATAAACACGCTGATGCTTTGGAAAGTTCATATGATCAGATCATTAATGCACAACACGTTTTTCTTCACAGTGTTCTGAACCCTCACACTTCATCTGTTCTTCCACCAAACTGTTACCAAGACACATGGAGCTTCGATTATACACCTCACCTTGTGTCGTCTCTAAAACAAATCTAAAATTTGAATAGATTTATTTCATTTAAAGTGCAGAAAAACTAAAACGTGGTTAAAATAACATGTTTTTAAGACTATACTAAATAGTAGACCTGCACCACCTGCAAGGCTGTCATCATATTTTAAAACAATGCAGGTTATGCCAATGTCAGTGCGAGATTCTTCAAATGAGTAGGGCACAATTTAACAATCAGTTTCAGCACGGACAGCAGAAAAGTTGTGTTTCCCAAAGCCCAAGACGACGTCCTGGAATGTCTTGTTTTGTCCACAGCTCAAAGATATTCAGTTTACTGTCACAGACGAGTGAAGAAAATATTCCCATTTAAGAAGCTGGAATCAGAGATTTTTTACTTTTCTCATAAAAACTAATCTTTGCAGCTTCACAGGTTATGACATGATATGTGATCTAATTCATATTTATTATGATTAATTGGAATTTGGGGTGGGGGAGACAATATTCAGCCACAAAGTTCCTGGTTCACTCATTTGGTGGCTGTAATGACCTTTATTTAGCAGCTTTTCAAAACTAGGGAGCAGTTGCATTTTATTTTGTATGCCATAAATATATAATTTTTAGATATTTGGGGGAGGATACTGCAATTTCTTTATGAGTCAAGGGGAGGGTCATATACAGTATAGATATTTATAAAACGGGAGGGTCTTCAGCCGACCCCCTACACCCCAGTTTGCATGCAGTCCCTTACCATGTCTGTGAGGACTCCCCCAAAGTCTAACTTTAAACCTCTTCACTGAATGTTTCTTTAATCCTAATTAGATAAGTACTTTTAAAGAAGTGTTTAGTCATCTAATGGGTGTTTTATTTACACAGTCTGAAACTTGAAGCCTCAGCACTTGGCAAAGTAATTGTTGAGTCACTGGTATTGATCAACAACCTTATTAAACTGTGCAGACATATTATGGTCACTCTGTGCTATGGGGCAGTGACATTTTTTACTTATGATGTTTAGGGCTACCCCATTACTCTGCCCCACATCTTTCCTTCATCTTTGTGTATATGTATTCCTTCCCTCTCGTTCTCTCTTTATCTTTGTAACAATGGCTCCTCTGTCAAAGACTGGCCTGGTTGTGAAAATGTTTGGAAAGCTCGCATTAAAGTGGCTTTCAGAGATCCAGACACTGAGCTGGAGGTACAGTCAGCCAGTATCCACACCAGTTACCCTTGTCCAGTCCTCTGCGGAAGAATTTAAATATTCATTAGCTGTAGAGAATCTCTCTGCTGCTGGAGGAGATGCATACCATTTCTTTCTTTAAAGCTGCAGCTGTGATTTGACTTTGACTTCACATGATGCAGTCACCATGGTAGTGCTCTAACAGTGTTACATATTGTAAGACATACAAACACATAGATAAACATACACGCTCTGCCTGTGTGTCGCCTACGCTTTAGTATTTCCCCTCCTCCGCTCAGCTCTTAAACACACATTTATTCTCACACACACACACACACACACACACACACAGATTGCATACTATAAACAATCCTTGTGATCTCACAGTGTTTCTCCAGGGCTGCTCCGACACAAACAAAAGCACAGTTTAAGGTTAATACCACTTCTCTGAATACACCTCCAGCCAATAGTGCTGTATGTGGCAGAGGTCGAAAGTTCAGAGAATTGCTCTCTCTCTGTGTGTGTGTGTGTGTGTGTGTGTGTGTGTGTGTGTGTGTGTGCGCCAAACTGTGTCTGACAGGCTGACAGAACAATGAACACTACAATGTATATTTTTTGTCATGGTTTAGATCTAAGCCAAACTCTGAAAGTATCCACTCTGTGCTCTGTCCTCTGTGGCTCGATCATCCCTCTCTCTTTCGCACACACACACACACACACATACACACACTCACACTCACACTCACACTCACACACACACACACACACACGTATGACACATAAACAGAGAAATTGACTCAAAGACATGCTTACTCCCGCGTCTCACCTCTGTGAAGCTGAAGCTTAGCGGGTCCGACAGGTGGAATCATTTATTTACCCAGAGCATACTGAGCAGCGTGGCCTCTGACCGCACCTCATGCTGGCCAGAGATAGCCGCCTCACCTCAGAGGGCCCGAGGCAGCTGTGGGCAGCCGGACCGTGGGTTATCACGCCATCCACACACACATCAGAGCGGCCAAAGTGCCTGCTGTGATTTCTGCAGGATAGAGAAGCTTGTGCATGTGTGTCACTGTGTGTGCAGGGAGAGAGGAGCCTGTGTCCATTAATATTTATCTTCTATCTCCCTTGACATCCACTGTCCGCCATTTGTCTGGAATTTTTATTTTAAGAATTTTCATCTCACCATGTAAGAGATACGAATCTTAGCTCACATTTATGCAAATTTACAATTTGGATGTAAATTCTTGTTACCTTGTGTTTAACACCAGTCAGATGTACTGTATTGTTATTGAAATTGGTTGCCAAGGATTTGTGAATTGTATATCATCATGGATTTCTAAAAGTGTTAGGGGCATGAATTGTATTAGAGCAGCAAAAAAACAGGCTTTTTATTTCAAATGAAGGAAAAAAAAATCTAATTAACCAACTAATGCCTGCCAAATGCTTTTACATTTAACAAGCCTATCATAAGTATTTAAAAACTAGAATAGGATGTCAGGGAGGTGAGGAGTAGAAGACACAACCATCACATCACACTAAATCTAAGTACATACACAGTCCATTGGAACAGTCTCTGTAAGGATCCAAATGAACGAAATTGAGCGTCAGCGTCAGTTCTGGCAGGCCAGGTAGTCAAGACGCTGCTAACCGCTATTGGTCAACAACACGGTCTCATCAGCTGATCTGCATCAGCTAAGTTGCAGCAGCTGATCTGCATTAGCGCATCAGCTGGTCACTCCCCTCGCTGCTAAATGGCTACACTCAACAGGGCGCGCTACTTAAGCTGATTCAGTTAGCTCCTTCTGCTTGCTGCCTTAGCTGCTCCTAAATGCTAGTTTAGCTTGTTCCTACTGCTGCTTTAGTTTGCTCCAAATGCTTGCTGCTCACTTTTTGCTACTCAGTTCTCGTTTGCACATCAAACTCATGCTTTTGTCTGGCACCCAACGTCTGGTCTAGCTCACCTCGCTGATGGCCATTACTTCCACCGCTGTCGATGATGGTTCCTGGCAATCGGCACCATCTATTACACGCACCGGCGTTGCAGCTTCAACCAAGCCAGGAGAGGATGCCTCTCCGGATGACGTTGCCGCCGCCGTCCGTCGATACTCCCAGTTGGAGACTGAACCCGAATCCTCCCTGCATTGACGATTGGCTGTGCCCATGTTAATGGAAACTTTGTTCTTTAACGTCCGACCTCTGATCCCTGCCTCTCATGAGGGTTTGTTGCCCTCCTCTGCGACTCTCTGTCGCACAGTAGAGGAATTACCGTATAGTACAGGAGAAGCTCTCAGGCAGTTTGGACTTCCATTAGCTGTTTAAGTTTAATTACTAATGTTAACTATAATTTCAGTGATCAATTATTAGCCTGTGTCTATGTTATCTCCTTACATATACCTACGCTCTCCGTCTCTGCTAGATTGGGAATGATTGAGATTTCTCTTGGCTTAGCTACCAGAAGACTTCCAACTTTCAGACAGGTTGCTCACGTCACATATGTTTTCAGCTCAGTTGGAGGCTGCTCAGTAACACTTGAGCCTCGCCGGAAAAGTGCTTCTAATACGTTCTCTTAATACATTTATGTTCTACTAGCCTACTGTGGTCTCTGGAGAAAACTATGGCGTCTGCTAGTCCATTTATATATATTGTGTGTGTGTGTGTGTGTGTGTGTGTGTGTGTATAAAAGAAAAAAAAAAAAAAGGCACGCTTGAGCTGGCAGGTAGACTACTGCACGCCAGGACCCGCCCTTCATAGCATTCATGCGCCAAGCAGGTACCGCTCCCGGTACTATGTAAAGCATCGTTCACATAGGGTTAATATACCCCATATATTTATCTTAAAACACTCCCGGTCCTCCTCAGCTATGAAGTCACGTAGGCTACCTGTGTTCAAGCCTGTGTGTTCCATAGTGTATTCTCGCTAGATAAGGTTATTTGTATTTTTACTAAGTGCTGAGATTTTGCGCTTTCTGTAGGGTTTTTTGGGGGGGTTCTACAATAACGAGGGTTTGCAAGCGTTTGGCCGAAATAATTACTCACTTTACCAGCAGTGAATCTTCAACAACCTTACTGGAGTTACATTATATTGTCGTAGCCCGCATTCTCTCGGGTACTCATTGGGCTGGGACACAATTCTGTATTTTCTGCGACAACGACGCAACTGTTAACATCATTGACAAGAGGTGCGCATCTGTCCATTCATTATAGATTCATGTGACGTCTTACAGGGCTGGCATTTTGGGCAATTATAATTTCCACGCAGCTCATATCATGGCTTGAATAATCACGTAGCTGATTCTGTCTCGTTTTAATTTTCAGAATTCCATCTACTGTGTTTGGAAGCAGCCCAATCAAAGCTGGATTGCCCCCCTTTAGCCAAATCATTCTATTTTAAATAATCCACTTTAGTCTTATGCGCGTGCTGCTGCGCAGTGCATGCATGGGGGTCTGGCAAAATCTATGTTGCCAATGCATGACTCAGCTTGGTCTTATTTCACCACATTTTGTACTAGGCCTAATCTATCTGTAGCCGCTCTGCCTGTTAAAATATCTTTATATATTGGTGCTTTTATTGTTCACTGCTTCGTGACTCAAAAAAAAAAAAAAAAAGAAATGCAACCTTTTCCCATCAAAAGTACGGTACGCCTCTGCTGTATGGCCTCAAAAAACTGTATGTGTAATAACATAAAATTTACTATCAATAAAAAGCTTTTAGTTTGCTCCTAACTGATTGCTATTTTAGTTGCTCCTAACCGCTCGCAGCATTAGTTGCTTCTAATTGCTCGCTGTTTTAGTGCTCTAAATGCTTGCCGCTTTAGTTTGCTCCATTCGCTAGCTGCTCGCATCGTGCTACTCCTCCGGGAAAAAGCACGCTCAGTCACGGAGTAATGTTGAGCCGGCCAGCAGGCCTACTGCACACACATGGGCCAGTGGCCATGTTTGTCCGGGCCCAAGCGCATTTCCAGCAGGTTACCCAGTGCTTATGGCGCTGTCCGACATTCAATCTTCCCTCCTCGATATGGCTGCCAGAATTTTCAACGTTGGACGACGGCTCCACCGTCAGGCTTTCGTTTCATCGGCCCTCATCTCCGCTCCATCGGTGTCCATTTCCGCTCCAGCAGCCTCAGCCGTCTCCGACCAGCGTCCATAGAGGGCATTAAAGGGCACCTTACTTAAAGCTGCTTTTAGTTTGCTCCTAACTGATTGCTATTTTAGTTGCTCCTAACCGCTTGCAGCATTAGTTTGCTCCATCGCCGGTCTTACTTTTATTTCTTCTTATATGCTTATATAAATGACAGTTTTATCCATCTTGCTGCTAATTAGCTTTAGCTGAGTACTACGTTTTCAGTCACTGTAGGACAGGCTTGAGCTACTGGGCCACGCTCACGAAATTTCTTCTTCTGTTCTGAGGGTGGCGAATTTCTGTGACCCAAATCATGATTCACCATTTCTAATGTTTCAATTTATGATCGCCATATTCACCTTGTTTCTCAAACGCTCCAAAATGGATAGTAGGCCTAGTAGCAATAAGGTACGGTTGTTTATGTCTCAAAGTCTAATACTGGATTTTGTCCTCTTCCATATATCTTCCATGCTGACCTATTTGAGGAACCGTCCTCGTGCTGGTCCTCAGGAGCGCTGTAGTCACTTAGAAGGGAAACCAATGTCCAGTGCCTGGATTACATCTCGTCTACGCTTCCTCTGTATTCTGCAGACTGCCTTCGGACCGCTATACAGCTCATTCCCTGCGCATAGGAGCCGCAAATGCTGCAGCGGCATCCACTCCTGTTTTTCAACCCTAAAACCAGGGTGCGATGGACCTTTGCTGCATGGGAATGTTACCTTTTGACATGGCATTCGCCCTATTCTCGATGCTCAGAAGCCAAGCGCTCGGCACCCTGATTGGTTGGACCAATGAACAATTGGCAATTTGTGCTTCATCTGCTACATTTTATCTCGTAAACACTCTTAACTAGGACATTCATTATCTAAATGCGCTTAAAGGCAACTTAATTCCATACTCTCGTTTCATCACGAGAGGATTGCCAGGTATGGTCTGTTTGGGGGGAATAGTTTAGCTATCCCAGTATTAAACTGTGTGAGCGTCCCCTAATGCTGCTGCTGTCCCCTGACTCTCTGCTTTTTCATGGTGCTCATGAAAGGTCAGGGGACTCCTCTGAACAGAGCCATATCGCCAAATTTAATTCCTAATTTATTCAATAAATTCTTAAAGCTTTCATTGTCTGTGTTGTTCTTGACGTTATGGACCTGACAGAACTGTAAATGATTTTAGCTGTTTGAGCCCAGTTCAGTTTCCGAAAGCTGGTTCCATTTTGGAATCGAATCTCTTAATCAAACCTTTTATCTCTCTTCACTTAATGAACAAAGAGCAAAGTAGAACACATTTAAGTAGCAGGTTTTTCATTTTTAGCTGGTGCTGAACGCCACATCCTCTGGTTAAAATGACGAACGGCTGCAGGTCATATCCTCTGTTGCTAATAACCACTAATTCTGTAATGGCTAAAATGAAACGTGCTCTCTGCAAGCCAGTTTTTGTACCCATCCCAGATCATTTGTGAGGGGAAAATAGCACCACTCTGTGACCATGAGTGGACTACAGTTGCAACTGACAGTAATCGATCTCACGATTATTTTCTTGAATAATAGATTCAGGGACAGATAGCCTGTATATTTTGTATAATTTCGGTTTTCCTTACCTAAACCCATTTTTATACACCAGACACATTCATGTATGTGAATATCCAAATATACAGATTCATATTTTAATATTCATTTCTTAGCTGTGTTTGCACTTCTGATAGTTATACCTGGACACAGTTTAGAAGACAATGCAGACCTCAGGAGACTGTGTGTGTGTGTGTGTGTGTGTGTGTGTGTGTGTGTGTGTGTGTGTGTGTGTGTGTGTGTGTGTGTGTGTGTGTGTGTGTGTGTGTGTGGTGTTCCCAGTGCATCTCAGCAGGAGGAGTGTTATTTACCGGAAGGAGTGCTGAAGCTGCATGTCCTCAGCCTGTGCTGCCATCAGCAGTGGCAGGGGTGTGTGTGTGACAGGCTAGGAGACAAGGTAATTACCCCAGGACCCTTCATCTGCCATCCACTCAGCTTTTAGGTTCAACCGAGCAACTAACAAGAGCGCTGTAAGCTCACAGCAAAGACAACAAGCAGGTGGGGGGGGGAGGTGCGGGGGCACCTGTGTGTGCACACGGGCCTAAAAAAGGAAGACTACTTTTTTTTTTTTTTACATGGAGAGACAGTTGAGGACATATGGATGCGAGCACGTTAGATAAAACCCTGCGAGTGTGTGTGCCTGCATTGTCTCTGCCTGTGCATGGTGTGCCTTCTCCCCCCTAGCATCACTGTTGCCTGGAGTCGCTCATGTTATCTAGACAGGTGCAGTTGTCTGCGCTCTGCTATATAATGGGATGTGTTCAGCCTGCTTGTCTGCCAGCACTGAGATGGCATTCCTGATAACTCATCGCTCCCTGATAGAGGCTCGGGCTCTGCATCAGGGTGAAACACAGTGCAGGAATTCTGCCATTGGGCAGCAGCACTGCACATATGTTTGAAATTTCGTCTCCATCAGCTCCCTCCAGGTGTTTTCCTAGGTAAATTAGTGTATCGGAATTGTGTGTGTGTGTGTGTGTGTGTAGAAATAATGTTGACTGTTCAGACATCCATGAGTTAATTAGCTGCCTTATATTAGAGCTTGATTTGGGAGGTGTCCCACTGAGTAGGTCCCCACTCAACACAACGACTCTGCTGTGACCTTTTAATGTTGCAGAGCCACAACGCTGAGAACGGGGTGCTGACTTCAGGAGGGCTTCACATGGGCTCATGGGAGATTTGTGCTGCATGTATGTTGTCTGGGTATTGTTGAAAAATCTTTGATACCAATAACTGTGCCAAAACTGTGAATTTGATTAACGGTTCCTGAACGATTTTCCATACAAATTTGATAAAATCCATTTAAAAAAAAAAAAGAAATTACACATTGCAGTACAAATTACTACTAAATACTTTTATGTGACGCACACTGTAGTCGAGCCTCTCAAAATGCAACACACACGCATTAGCTCCATCTCAGTGTGCAACAGTTTTTTACTGCATGCCTCTACGACGTGTAATACTAGACAGCCAATTACCAACATGCTGCATGCTTATTGGCTCACTGACGCTGATGAGATGTATTCCTTAGGTTTTGAAATTTAGTATTAAATGACATGGGCATTTTTTTTTCATTAGTATGGAAGCAATTCAGTCGGTGTCTAATAGTGTCGAAGTTCGGTACCCAGCCCTAGTAGTCTGTCACTACCTGGATTTCCAGCAGTAATGTGGCCAGCAGTGGCACACAGTAATGTGGCCCAGCGGCAGGCATCAAGATAGCCAGTGGCAAGGTGGCTAGTAGCCAGCAGTAACATAGTTTAGTGGCTTGCAGTAAGGTCACCAGAGATATATTTTTGGTTTTATGTTTCAAGGTTTTTGAGATAAATGCCTCTGAAACTTGTGCTTCAACCCTAATAAAATGGAGGCAAAACAAATCATATTAGTGTCATAGCATTAAAAAACCTAATAGCAATGTTTTCTATTTCAACTATTTCTTTGGTAGAAAAAAGTTCTAAGTATAAATGTCCATAGAAATCTCTGAGTGGCTATATACCACTAAGGGGAGATGAGTTTTTTTTATTATTTTAACAAATTCTTAAAGCAACACTACACTACAATTCTGGCTCATTTTTGTGAAATAATTCCTTAAATCATTGTTCATTATCCTCAAAGTAGAGAGGAGGGCATGCTTAAAAGTTATCTAATTTGATCAACTAAGTGCTGAAATTACCCATTTGTGTTCAGAATGGAACATCACTTATCTCATTTTTTGTCCTATCCATCATGAGCCTAAGTGCCACTTTTTTTCAATTGGCGGTTGCTTCATATTTGGAGTGAAACACTTGATATGAATATCGTAATTCGCATGCAATTCACATCGCTTAGTGTCTGGTAGATTGGGGCATTTTCGTCCCCATAGAAACTGCTGCAATATGGACAGAGGAGCATAATGGGAGAAACGTGGTAATAACGGTAGTGATTTAATTTCAAGCTGCCTGTCAGTCTGTTATTCCCTGTCACTCACTTATTATTACCTTTTTTTAATGTTTATTCCGTGTGCAGTTTAGATTTGGTGCTTTTGATGGAAGTCCTCAGGATATTGTACTCACACGGTATTATGAAAGTTTGATTCATTGCTTTGCTGATGGACGTAAAGAAAGGAAAATAAAATTACTGAGAAACACCCTGAGAAGCCCTATAGGGCCGGATCAATAGCAGAGAATTTACAAGCTCATCAGAGACGTATCGCTGCGGCTGCTTTAGTGTTGAAGACACTGTGTAGACACTTTCACAGGCTTAAGGTCAATATTTGAGTGAAAGGGAGAGAGCACAGGAAGAACTGAAGGGGGAAAGAGGTGGGAAAGTAGTTAAATGAAAACAGTCGACTCAAAGGAGAGGTTTGAGAGGTTGGTGCTATTTGATGTGTCTACTGCAGCCTGCTGCTGGATCGATTGCCTTCTCGGTTTGTTTTTCAGTCTTACACAAAGGTTCCTTTGCATGTGTTGAGACTCCAGGAGACACTTGATTAACAGATCATCTGATATGACTGAATATAAAAGCTTTACAAGCCCTCACCTCAAATCACAAAGATGGATTGAGGTAAAGAAGATCACATAGATAGGTTTGCCTTATTTACACAAATTAGATTCTGCTGTTGAGTAGAGAAAGCAATCCTGTTAATATTATTTCATGTTGTTTCTAGTTGAGCTGTGTTAATGAAGTCCAGTGGGGCTGATGGATATGCTTTACTGCATGTGGAAAATGACCTGCTATGAACAGCAGCCCCACGAGGAGATGTCAGTTTCTAAGCATTCATATCCTCTCTCAAACCATTTTGTGGCATAATGTATCCAAGCAGTCAGGATGTCTGTTTGAGGCCTTTTCAGTTGAATTACAATCAAACACCCACACATGTGCATTAAATTACTTTATATTTGATCGTTAGACCCTTGGGATTACTTTGGACATTGGAGTTTTGCAGGATTTATTACAAGGTTGGACTTCTTTGGATGTAAGGAGATGCCACAAGTATTAGGGTTCAGTTGTATACTTTACAGGCCAATGAACCTGGATTATTTATATTGCACATTTCATACACAGTGGCAATTAAAATAGCATTACATATGCAAGGCAAGATAAGAACAAAAACATTCAAATGAGGGGGCGCCCTGGCAGCTCACCTGGTAGTGTGTGCGTCCCATGTACCAAGGCTCAGTCCTTACCGCAGCGGCCCGTGGTTCAATTCCGACCCGTGGCCCTTTGTTGCATGTCCCCCCCCTCCCTCTTAATTCATCCTATCCAATAAAGGCAATAAAAACCCTAATTATGATTAATCTTTAAAAATATAAAGGAAAATGAGATAAAAAATAAAGGAAAATGGTGAAGCCAAAGCAAAGAACGAGTAGTTTTAAGTTTAGATTAGGATATATGATATTCCGATTTTATTTTCATTTCATTTAGCACATTAATTTAGAAAGGTATCAACGGTACCAGTCCATTTTTATGTGTCCTATATCACTTTTTAATGGACACCCTGCAGCCAATCAGAATGGACTATTCACCCAGATCATTGTATAATAGATGTTAGTGTCTGACACTAGAAAACGGTGCTTGAACCGAGCAACCAAGCAGCTCTCAGGTGTGAGTGTACAGATGTGAGGCCGACCCGCTGCTTAGAGTGCGTGCTCAGCAAAACTGTGCCCTGGTTAATATAAAAGTTTTTAAAAAGTGAACACTGCCTTGCCCGAGGCGCCTGCGCTCTCTACTGACTACAGCTGATACATTTTATCAAGACTATAAAGCTGTGACTTCTATAGCCAGATATGAAGGTTATCACCACCTGCTCCCAAATCAATCCTCAACTGCTTTTACCTTTTCCCTTCAACAGAAACACCCTGCCTTGTTAGTCTAGCATTTGTCCTCACCAGCTGTTCTCACATAATGTTTAATTTTGGGTGCTGAGTATGCCTCAGTGACATTACCATAATTCCAGCATCTTCTGGGAGCATTGTTCCCACTTACCCCGATGCAGAACCGAGCTTGTATATTGTATAACGGCAATGTCACCCAGTCGGACAGTGAAATGTATTACCTGCATGAATCAAGTTGTCATTTCCAATTTATGAGGGAGCTTAGCATTCATAGCACATGTCTGGTCAGTGTGGAGGAGCTGGCTGAAGCTGATGGCTCTCTGAACCCCCTTTAGTAACGCCGTAGTGCTGATTCTCTATTGAGGTCAGTGACACTGCAAAACAAACCAGATGTCCCTGTGCTCATTTTTCTTGAGAAAACACTGACTGTGTAATTATGAAATGCAGCTGTGTTTCCGCACCAAACCCTTTTTTTTCTGCTTACTCATCCACCAGCACGGGAACCTTTGCACATAATTCTCAGCTTGTTTTAACCTGCGAGAAGCACCAGATGGGTGGGAGTTGCAGCTCAACGCAGCTAAAGTATTGGCTTATGAGTTCTCAAGTTCTAAACTGAAGTTTTTAACTTCCAGCAGTCATTATAGTGTTCTTTGAGGCAAGCATCCCTTCTCTGACCAAGTTCCTGTAAAATAAACACTGAAGATTTTCTGCAAGCTCTGCCTGACGGCAGACTGATGCCCCAACACAGTTTGGGTTCAAGTCAGCACTGGCATAGCATCAGGCTTCTGTACAGCAGCCAAATCTGTTGGCCGCTATTGATATCCCATTTCCTCTGTCACTTCTAGGCTGCTTTGCATTCAGAGGCTTTGCGCTAAGCCCAGAGTGTCCAGCCTGTGGCCTGTAGAACTGACTATACGGCTGGTCGTGCTGCTCCACAACAATCATCACGTCCTTTATTATCCAGGAAACAAAAGCATAACTAGTGCCACACTGGGAGCATACCAGCCCTGACATTTTAATTGTGCTTCTCTCATATTAGGTGGGATGCCAACCAATTTGGCCATCGCTGTTAAATTCCTCGCGCATTAATTCCTCTTTTGAATGTTTAGAAGCCGACATAATGGGTTTTAGACTTGGCAGAAGATTGCAGTAAAAGAGGATCAAACATCGAACAGAAGACATTCTTTTTTTGTGGCTGACAATTATAAACCTCCTGTTGAGCCTATCACATATTCAGCAGCAGGAGCTTGAGATAAGGTGTTGAGTTATGGGCTGTGGACAGCGCATGTCAGCATCTGCAAGAAAGGTTCGCTCGAACGCTTGTGTGTGTGTGTGTGTGTTTGATATGTTTAAATTTCTAGCTTTTATACTTTAAATCCATGAAGAAGAGAGTTTTTTAAATCCTCAAATGTAGTTGACATTCTAAAAACACAACTGCGTATTATTCACATCCTCATGCCTCCAGTATCACTGCATTCATATGCAGCTCTCAGTGGCCCTGGAGTCTGTTTTGTTTTAGTGTTTTAGGCGGAAAGTGTGAGTTCTCTCCCTCCAGGAAAGCTGCTGTTGGTTCAGTAATCATAAAGCATACGCAGCCACTCTAAGACAATGTCACACACCCTAGAGTCAAAGTGGCAAGTGTGTTTGATAAATATAATTTAGTCCTGAGTAGCATTTTTTCCCCCCTCAGACATAAAAAGCAATTATTTTTTGTTTCCATTATCCACTTGTTTCTTTTTTTGTATTGAGTGATATTTACAGGTGGCACCTCGCTTTCAAATACTATTACCACATCATAATGCTGCATGTAAAAAATTTCTACACAAAACGTTTTGACAGCTTTGCTTAAAGCAGCAGTCATGGAAACCGCAAGAGACGGAGGCTGCTTCCTGTTTTCCTCTGCCAATCATTCCATCTGTAAAATGAAACCGGCAGACTGAATATAACATGTCAACCCTGAGCTCAGAATATGATTTATTTACTTTTTAGATGTGTCTGCCCTCCACGCTCACCAAGGCAACAAAGACAGCAGGCATTACAGTCTATAAAACCACCTTGCTTTGTTTTGTTTTTCTCTACTTTCCTCTGTTACTGACTCACATACGCACAGTCAACCCCTCCCCGGGCAAGGTCACTCTACGCTGCCCTAATGACTGCAATCAATTATCTGGTGCAACATTAAACGTGACTGAAACTCCCACATATCTGTAGCCTTCCAGCTTTTTTGCTCCAGCTTATAGAGGTCACTTGATTGTAAAGACAACATAACAGACGATTCTCGTCTGTTCAAAGTCCTTGTGATCTCACCCAAAGCAGAAATACAGTCAAATTGATTTCATTAATGTATGATAACAAGGTTCTGCTATAAACTCCAGCTCTTGAAGCAATTGATAAAAATAAATAATGAATAATGGACAGTAGGGCTGCAACAAATAATTATTTTGGTTATCTTTTTTAATAAAGGGGCTTGCCGCCAAATGTACACATTAAAGATCTGTTTGCTCGATATGTGGAGTACTACTCAGCCTGTCAGAACAGTAGCATAATGTCGGAAGACAAGTCTAAAGCAATAACCCTGATAATGTCAAAGTGATGTCATCAAGAGTTATCTCAGCGTGGGCTTAGAGCAGGGGTACACAACGGGCAAGTTGACAAACAATCATTAATAATACTTATCAGATAAAATGAATACACATTAAAAGGTCCGTAACTCATCTTTCTTTGGTCAGGTGTGCACGGGTGTTTCTAGGATTTGAGTACATTCAGGGCTCAGCTTGGACCTCTGTCAGGTCGTCACTTTTTTTTTTTAACATGCTCTA
The DNA here is from genome assembly GCF_008315115.2 of Sander lucioperca. Lineage (NCBI taxonomy): Eukaryota > Metazoa > Chordata > Actinopteri > Perciformes > Percidae > Sander > Sander lucioperca. The sequence goes on along the minus strand of NC_050196.1, from coordinate 13,764,588 downwards.
TTTTGATGTTTTTGTATGCACTCTGGCACACAAAAATATATTAGTGTGAATCCATTTACTTTTAGTTCAGTTGCTTTAACTATAGCGAGTTGCTAAAGTTGATGACTATCTGATTATTAGACTTGGATTAGGACTTAATGAGTTAAGGAAGGAAGGAATTTTGCTTTGGAATGTATAATCCAAAGCAAAATTCCTCATATGTGTCCTCATACCTGACAAATAAAGCTGATTATGATTCTGATAATAAGATGTGGTTGAACCCCAACCTTATGCCTCTGCCACATCAATGTAAACTGCTCTTTCTATGATATGTCTGTTGAAAATTGTGCTGGAATACCATTTTAATGGATTCATCAAAACTGTAGATTCTGTCAATTGGCACTACAAAGTACCAAGGTGCAGAGTAATAAAAAACACTGCCTCTCTTAGTAGCTACCTTTCAGGAAGTGGATACATGTTTGATCACTGTAAGTATTATTTAGTATTAAGCGCAGTCTTTCTTCCACACAACGGTGATCATAATGGTGGAGTCTGGAATCAGTGTGAGGCGTAACGGAGCACCAACTGCAGCAGAGCTCAGTATAAGGTTGCTAAATTGACTTCCAGGGGGGGCACTTAATGTTGGGGCACTTAATGCTGACGCACAGCAAACTGACTGCTTTACTCCCCCATCATTTCCTACCATTTCCTCTCACTCGGTCTCTCTCTCCCCCTATGGCTTTTTATTGTGCTGTAATGACAGTCGGTTCAGATTAGCAGATCATTAGCAATAAGCAGAAGTTGTGGATACCTGGGGTCTCATTTATAAAACTGTGCGTAGGATCCTTAATATAAGTGTACGTACACCCAAAAGCCCAAAATGGCGTACGCCAAAAAAAAGTCAGATTTATAAAACCGTGTGTACGCACACCTGTAAGCAATGTTCCCTTTATAAATCAGAGATTACCTACAATTGTGCGTACGTGAATCAGCCTCTTATCCCGCCCGGTACACGCCCATTTTTAACCATAAATAGTCAATGCAAAGCAGCTCATGAATGCTAATCAGTATATGAATGACACTGGCAGTTATTACACCGAATCATGATGACTGGCGGAGAAAAAAAACTTCTCAGACGTTCAGTTATTGCTGCAAATTGAATTATAATTTCGGCCTGTTCTTGCACAGTATAGAGAAACCTGATCTATAGACTACCTATATTAATAATACCGTCTAAAACGGCAGGCATTACGGCACTCGGGGACAGCTTCGATATACCAGACGTAATAAGATTTAACAGAACTATATATTATATCCAAACCAGCCTTAGTGATAAAAATTAAGATTATATATAATATTTATATATAAAAAACACTCAGCTGTCTGACATTTCCCTCTGGAAACAGCCGGTTGCCCCCAGAGTGGCGAGGACCTGTATTTGGACTGGGATGGCACGTTCCGGCGCGTTGCCCTCTCTACTGGACCCAATAGATCCAAGAGCTCAGCTTTAGGGAATCTAAATCGGCATATTAGCCAGTCATCATCATGGTCCCTGAAGTCTCTTTTTCTCCTGATTCTTCCATTAGCGTAGTCCTCCTGCAGTGCCAGCAGTGCCATCATGCAGCATTACGCATGGGCGTCACTGCAGTATTTATGTTTACAACAATTTGTGATTGTTAACACCTTGCCAACACAGCATCAACTAGTGGTATCCCCCACCCCGAGATACAATTTGAAGACGAAATAAAGTGTAATAGGCAAACACACTTTTCTTCATGCAGGTTTGGTCACAGACAGTATTAAAGTTCGGACTGATAACGAGGACATTAAGGGTAACGATTGCGCGAGAGCTTAACGGCTGTATTCCCAGACTTTGACATTTGATGATATATGCACAGTATTAAAGACAGATATTTAGTTATTTACACTGTGTTCTGCCATTATCTAATGGTAGGGTATTTGATGCTATCCTGTATTCCATGCAGTCGGGCCATCTCCTCCTCCTGCGCTCCGTAGCGGACAATGTGATGGCGAGACAGCGGCGATTAAATACTAAGAACACATTTTTATTTAAAATTTGAGTTGGAGGTGTTTATAGAACGATTATCACTCAGTACAAGCGCAACTAACACTGCTGGATTTAATCTTCATGATAACGTGGTTGATATGGAGTGAAAAAATGTGCGTGAGGCATCAATACTTGAAAATATTACGAGTAATCGTTATTCCCGTATTTACTTTCTGCAGTCTTGACTTCAGTTCACCACCTCACCATCTGCGTCGCCAATTCCTATTTTGTCTCCAAAATGTGTGTACGCATGGGTCAGAGTTTGTGTGGAGGACCGCACATTCTCCCGTCAAGTTTGTTTTTTATAAATCACAACCTTTGCGTGGGAAGTGGCGTACGCACATTTTCAGCCCCGTTTTGTGTGTACGCCACGTTTATAAATGAGACCCCAGGTCCTTTTTTTTTTCTACCACCCTGTCGAGGTTCCAAGTGCATTGAGCCGATACTAATAGATGGAGTGGATGGAAAACACTGCAGACCACTGATTGGTCAGAGAGAACCGTCACTAAAGTCCTTACTTGTGCCCTTTCCCTGAGTCGCATCAATGCAGGGAATTACCCACAGTTCAAAGCGTTGTGACGTTTACCGCGGAGACCATAGGGTAATCCGGAAATTACAAAGGTAAACAACAGCACGACAAACGACCACAGAACACAGACCAACCTGTTGTCCAGCTTGTAAAACAAGAGTTTGAAAAATTTTTGAATCAGGCAGCTGTCTCCTGCGCCTTGGCCATGTGGAAAGCAATAAACTTAAAATGAAAATTCCCAAACCTGCAAGTGCAAGCGTCAGCAACATCTTTGTTATTAAACGTCACCACTGGCCATGGTGCTGAATGAAGAATAGTTTGTCCATGTCCCGAATTAAGAAATGTATGTCAATGTCCATAGTGCTGGATTGAGAATTGTTTGTCCCTGTCCCAAATCAAGAAATGTGTGTCACTGTCCATGGTGCGGAAATCAAGAATTGTTTGTCTCTCTCCATGTTCCGAATCAAGACATTTTTGTCACTGTCCATGGTGCTGAAAAACACATTAAGAAGCATTAAAGTCTCCATGTAGTGCTGATTATGCGGGATGACATCACAAAACTGTCCTAATTAATTAGTTGCCTATCAGTCTATAACTTCATGTTTACAGTTTTTGACCGCCAGTTTTCAGAGGAATGATGATATAACTCTGTATCACATGTAGAGCTGCAAAGATTAATCGGTTAGTTGTTAATTACTAAATTAATTGCCAACTATTTAGATAACCGATTAATTTTTTATGAAAAAAAAAAAAAAAAGATTCTCTGATTCCAGCTCTTTAAATGTGAATATTTTCTACTTATTCACTCCCTTGTGACTTTAAAGTGAATATCTTTTAAGTTGTGAACAAATCAAGAGATTTGACAAAGTCATCTTGGGGTTTGAAAAACACTCACTGAAACCAACCACCAACATTTTCACCATTTCATAATTACCATTTTCTGACATTTTATAGACCAAACAAGTAATCGCTTAATTGAGAAAATAATCAATAGATTAAATGAGTTTGAAAATAATGGTTAGTTGCAGCCCTAAACACAAGTTCTATAACATGTAGAGAGGCAACAAAGAACCTCTCTCCAGGCTCCAGTGTGGTCTGTTTTGGCCATGCCTAATTAGTTTCTGCTAACCACAAATTAACACTTTCATTTTTAATATTTCCCACTGCAAGAGCTGTATCACCACAGTTTAAAACCATAATCCCATCACCCTGATATTCTTTGTAACATATTCAGGAGATGACTTATACGGAGAACTAATGAAATTCAAAGTGACATGACAGCATGAAACAATACAGCCGTCTTTCAGTTTGCTCTGAGGTGAACTTAGGTCTCAGGATTTCGTGAGATGCATCACCAAATGAGGATATGGCTTATTCTGGGCTCCAGAAAAATTAGCTTGCAGTCATTTTGGAGGATTATGAAAGCAATAGACCCTGTTCAGGAAACGGTGAAAGGTATAAATAAGCTGCTCTGCAAACAGGAAGAGGGGAATGAATTGGAGCAAGGTCAAGGAAAAGGAGGGATTATGATAGAAGCTGTCAATAAGTTAGAGGCAAGCTGTGAGGAGAGAAATGGAGAAAAGTAAAGGTAGCTCAACACATCCGGAAGACGGAACAAGGGAGGGTGGGAAACTAGAAACGAGGAGTCCCACAGACAAAAACAATAAAAAGCTGAGAGAGTGAGTCGAAGAAAGCAGGGGGGTTGAGGTGGCCAGACATATAAAAGTGGATCAAGCACCCACTGAAGTAGAGAAGGACGGTGTGATAGAGATGATTTAGAGGGAGGAGGTGTGGAAAAGCAGCCATGATGAGATGGATTCTGCCGGACCATGAGATTGATGACTCTGCTTCAGAAAGAGAAGGGAATAGGAGAAAAGCCCTGATTAAAAAGAATCATCGGGCCCTGCAAAACATGAAAATATCTGGAAGTCTGATAAAAGAATGAGTCGGTTTTATCTCTGCTCTTCCGTCTTAAAACAGAGCCCAAGCGGCGTCTCTGCACATTTTCGGTATCTCTAATAAGATCTGTACCACTTTTTTTGTTCATCATCAGTTATGCATTGCAAAAAAATGACAGATTTCCCCAGAATAAGAACACATCAAAAGAGATTATGTCTGTGGCAAATACAAGTCTGTTTGTAAAGAAGGATTAGATTAAGTTAGACACCAAATATCCTGTGAATTGATTATCCATCACCGCCTTTGAATGCAAACGCTTAACTACAGGAAGCACACAGCGTTTGAGCATAATACATCCATATTTAGAGCCTAAATTGCCCCTCATGGTCTGTTAGTGTATCCAATTAGAGCATGGAGTCTAAAAGTTGCTTCACGGCACAGCCAGCTAACGAAGGAGAAGCTCATTACAGAGTGGAATGTGTAAAAATCCACATGCCACATTCAGTTTGACGTTGAGGTACAGAAAGGATGGGTGAGAAGAGAGATGCTGGAGTAAAAATGGGGATGAGACCAGGAGAATGAGAGGAAGTGGATATTAATCTTTTCCCATGAGAACATTTTACTTTCACCTTCTCCGCTTTGATCCTTCTCCCTCTCTGTCTCACCCCTCCTTCTCCTCTCAGACTGCCGGAGTGGCTCTGATTCACCAGCCTGTGTCTGGTCCGGGAGGGATAAAAGAGAGATAAACAGCGTTTCTCAAACAGAAAGTGGTCAGAGCTGCGGCAGAGCTGGCCCTATCAATGAGAGAGGTTCCTGGGATACTCACATTCTTTGGACCACAGAGCTGTTATTAGAGGCAGTGATAGAATGATAGGATAACTCTCTGGCACAGTGGACTGATGTTATGGGCTGTAATGAATAGGGAATACAAAAATACTGTTCGATATATCACACGCCTTGCTGCCATAAATGCATTTAGATGAAAATGAGATATGTTAGAAGTTACACCTTTTGTCAACATGCGTATCATACCGCTGTGGATTCATTATGTTGGGATTTATGTCTGTTTTCTCATCTCTTTTTTAGATGCTGTCACCGAGGGCTAAAAGCATTTGTGCAAGCTGCGATGGGACACGGTGAGGCCACGCACATCATGAGAAATCTCCACAGTGCTTCTTTTTAAATCACAGCGCCAACACTAGACCATAGAGAAGTCCATTATCTCAGATTAATGTCAGCTGTGTTGCGGAGGCAGCCTTCACGCTGCACCACCAGATCTGAGACGACCCATGGAGGCGCGGCCTCGACATTCCCAACACTGCTGCCACTAACACCAGCCGAGTGAACAGCGATGCCTTCTAAGGTCTCCTGCTTATACTTGCTGACAGTGGTTTGCTGGGCCAGCGCTCTGTGGTACCTGAGTGTGTCCCGCCCCTCCACGTCCTACGTGGGCCAGCTGACCATCCCCATACGCAAAGCGCCCAAGGCAAACAAGAACGGCACCTTCAGCAACATTCGCACGCGCTCACTCAACCCGCACGACTTTGACTACCTCATTAACGAGGCCAAGAAGTGCGAGGCAGAGCCACCCTTCCTCGTCATCCTGATCAGCACCACCCACAAGGAATTTGACGCCCGCCAGGCCATCAGGGAGACATGGGGTGACGAGAGCACGTTTCCCGATGTGCGCGTGGTCACGCTCTTTCTGTTGGGCCGCAGCACCGATGTCGTCCTCAACCAGATGGTCGAGCAGGAGAGTCAGATCTTTCATGACGTTGTGGTGGAGGATTTTATCGACTCTTACCACAACCTGACGCTCAAGACGCTGATGGGCATGCGCTGGGTGGCCACATTTTGCTCCAAGGCTCAATATGTCCTCAAGACAGACAGTGACATCTTTGTCAACATGGAGAATCTCATCTACAACCTCCTGAAGCCCACCACCAAGCCCAGGCGGAGGTACTTCACCGGCTACGTCATCAATGGAGGGCCGATCAGAGACATGCGCAGCAAGTGGTACATGCCCAGGGATCTGTACCCTGACAGCAAGTACCCGCCCTTCTGCTCCGGCACCGGCTACATCTTCTCTGCGGACGTGGCCGAGCTCATATACACGACGTCTTTACACACCAGGCTGCTGCACCTGGAGGACGTGTACGTGGGCGTGTGCCTCCGTAAGCTGGGCATCCACCCCTTCCAGAACAGCGGCTTCAACCACTGGAAGATGGCCTACAGCCTTTGCCGGTACCGCCGGGTGGTCACTGTGCACCAGATCTCCCCCGAAGAGATGCACCGCATCTGGAACGACATGACCAGCAAGAAACACCTTAAATGTTAGCAGGACTGTTAGCACAAGCGCCACTTGGAGAGTCAGGAAGGAATCGAATGTCCTCTTATCACCTGCGTTTTCAGCATCGGCAAATACTGTACACTGGGCTGAAGGAGCAGTATTGATGAAGCATCTGGGGATTTGCCAGGAGTTTCTATAGTGCCAAGACAAACTCCTCTGTACTCTATGTCCTTTCTCACTTCAAGGTGTTTATGAGAGCTCAGACTCCCAAAAACAGGCACAAAGTTAGAAACGTGTTTTCCAAAACTCTGCAAACTGTTCAGGTGGTTGGTTGTCTTTGCCAGCAACACTATGATTTTAATAGGAAAATACAAGACAGGGAGCTTAGAGACTTGTGTTCAACTACTCATTCATACAAGACACAAACTGTCCCCCAATTACTAAACTGCAGATTACATAAATGCCAACACACGTCTTTGAACCCAGACATTCGCCTCATGGGTTGATCAGAAGCTCTAATTATGAATGTTCCTCATGTATTTTAAGTTGTTGTACTTTCTGAACACGGTGTTAATATTGGATGTACTGTCTGGCGCTGCAGCAGCTATCGTCATTGTGAGGACCATGGTGTGTTTACAGTGTAATGACTCATTTAAATAGACTAAAACATGTGTATCATGTTGCTCTTTTACTATTAGAAAGCAGTGGAATGAGGAGCGTTAATGACCGGACCTTTTTGCCTCTGTAATATTCTCTTCAGAATCGGACATATTTTCTTACAACAGATCCACAGATCTTTGTACCGTGCAATGAAAAAGTATCCGGACAGCGTGAAGATATCGGCTGCTTGCATTCCCATGTGAATGTTACTTCTGTTAACGTGTAATGTGCAGTTATTTGTCCCAGGCAGTGCTGTGAGCAGGCTGCAGACTATTCTGTTTTCTATTACTTGAACATGAAGGAGAACAAATGTACTGTAAGAGCAGTAAGGATGAATATAACACTTGAGTGTTTTCTTCTTTTCAATTACTTGAGATTAAATAAAGCGCTTTTCTAAGACTTGATATTGTATTTATAAGAGAAAACACTATAAAGGTTTGGCTGGATTTATTACACATAATCAGTAAATTAATACAGCAGCATGCATACAGTATAAGGAAACTAGATTACACTCTGAGGGGTATGACTGTTGGAAAACATGAGCCATAGAAATGAAAGCCTCTCATTAGGACTGCTGTTCATTTCAGCAGCTGTGCTCAGTTGGAAGCAGGTCCCAGCGCTCACTGACGGCTGCTCTGGAAACAACACGGCCGTGTTCGTCTCCATGCAGGTGCTGGTGTGTAAGTAGAAGCAGACTGCGTGCAATATGAGATTAAATCAAATGTAGCATCTGTGTAATTGGCAGCTGAATGGCTGTTTTCAAGCATGTCTTCACAAAAGGAATTACCGAAGCGAGTGGATTATGTTAAAATACAGTGCATAAACCTTTGTTTCCAATGTCCCTCATAGGTAATTTTTTTGCATTTTTTTTTTTTGTTTCTCCCTAATGTGTACACGATGCCACAAACTGTCAAAGAGCATATACTGTATTTAAAGCAAAGAGTTTGACTCTAGAAGTCTGTTTTAACACTTAATCTGCTGGAGGGGAAGCTTCTCTATGCTCACCTTAAATCTCACTTTAACACCTGTAAACACCAGCAGGATTTATGACACAACTAGTTCAGAAGGCAGTCACAGTCCAGTGTGAAACTTGTGTGATGTGGAAGCTTGAAACCTCCAGGTCACACACACTGAGAATGCACTTTACAGTTAAGCATCTTGTTTCTTTTGAGATGAAAATTATTTGCATGTTTACAGTCTGGATTTTTTTAATAAGGGAGAAGGAGTAAAGCCCAATCGGATAATAAACTAGTGAGTGTTTTTCTATTTCTAAAAACATGATGGGGATCTTTGAGGCAGTTGGAAATAGCACATTTACTTATCTTTCCATTTTGTGGTCAATTTTAGGGATGTGAATGATTTCAGAGGAAATGTACAGTTAATGACAGATGCTGACCTTTACTGACAGGTTCATTAGTGATGTCAGACTGACTGTAGCCTACTTTATAAACGTAAGAGTGAACAGGTGCATTATTAGACTCTCCAAACAATAAAAATGTATATGATTCCTTACTGTAAAATCTTTCGTTGCCCTCACTGAGACATTTTTAAGCATTGATGTTTAGATAGTCTCTTTGATTTGACATGTTTGCCTTCTACAGGGACATCTGCAGCAGTGGCCACCATCATTGAAGCAAATGTTCATCCTACTGCAGTCTATGAACCAGGTTATTTCTGGTGAGTCAAATAATGCCTGTTCTGTTCATGATGACGTAAACACAGGCCGTGTGTCACCACTGGTGAACCAGTTAGCGAAAGTTATAATCTGCCAGGAAAAGAATTTCTCTGAAATCATTCCAATTGCTTTTTCATACGAGGTGCATGCACAGAAGAACAGAAATAAGACCTGTTTTATTTTTCCAAGATGAAAACTAATTTCCCATTTTTGAAGACTTAAAAAAAAGGTTGACCTGTTAATTTGTTTTTGTTTTTCCTCATAGGTAAAGAGCTTTTTATCTTATCTAGATGGACATGTGAAGAAATGTCTGTGCAAGATGTCAGCGATTATGGGCAAATCTGCACCAGGCAACATCACCGGAATTAGGTTGCTCCAGCCTCTGATGCCAACAGGCGTGCGTGCGTGCGTGTGTGTGTACTCTTTGTTCCAGGCATCGTCATCATCTGAGGGAGCAGTATCACTCCGGCGGGATTTGGTGCCAGAGAAATGAAAAATGTCTGTTCTTTACTTGCAAAGATAAACATGAAAATGTGGGAAGCACTTGTGGCGGCGCTCTTTCCTCAAACAGTTTTGCTCGGAAATCTTGTGGGAGCTTGTAGCCAGAAAACACACCAATTCTGTTATGATTTCCTCATAATAAAACTATTCCCAGTTGACATCTTTACGTCGAATACTTCTTTTGATCAGTTTCTAGAACAGTTTTGGAAACTAGGATATAATTGAAACGGTTTTATTCCAGTGTATCAGATTAGGGTGCATTTGTTCTGTAGATGTTTTGTGTGGGAAAGAAAAGAATCCTAAACAGCCACAGTATGTTATCAGTTAGGCTAATGACTTCATTTTTCTTCCAAAAATATACAAGCATATACTGTAGTCTGCCCAGAAGTATACATGTGGAATAATTGTTATTCACAGCTTCTTATCTTCCGTGCTGTGTTTTGCATTCCTCTGATCACCCCCTATGGCATTTGCAATTTGATACAATATGCTGAGTAATAGAAAGCCTGCTCTGTAATTGGCCAAACTACCCATTGGTAGAGCATTTTAAAAGGCTAAAGCTTGGGGAAAATGAAAAGCGAGTGATTATTCCGGGGCTTGTGGTAAATGAACCTCATAACGAGCGAGGCGGAGTGCTAGACAACTGGGAACACTCCACTTTAAAAACAAAGCATTGGAAGGCAGGCCTGTGTAGCCTTGAGTACAAATCCAACACTCTTACAACATAGAGTAGACCTCGGTTTGGCATTTTTGTCTAGTTGGATGGTATTAAGGGTGGAGGAATTTTCTTTTTTAATGCTGCATAATCCACTGCAGAGAGCATCTCATTAAAAAGCAGCATCCTCGAGTATATATATATATATACAGTTCAGTATATATACCTATGCAAATACCTTTGCCCTCCTTGTGACCTGTTCTTTGAGGCAAAGAGAATGCGTGTTTACGAGAAAATAGCCGTGGAATAAATTGGCGGTGTGCAATCTGCCATCTGTGCAGGCGCAGTTATACCAAGGTGAGAGAAAGGCGCTCGTTGAGAGCAGCTGGGGAGCCGCAGAACAATCCTCTTCTTCCTCCAGGAAAAGTGCCATGAGAGCGATGCTGGGATGCATCACACCGCTGTTTAGCTTCCCTGAAATGATGACGACTCGATGTGTGAGTGGCTTGGCTAAGTGATGTTGGATCTGCTGGATGTACTTTTGTTGCTTGATAACTGACTGTGATGTTTTGGATGTTCAGTTTTGTGTAAGTGTGTGAATGAAGGCGACAAACCCATTCAAAAACAAAAATCCGTTTTTGGATTAATTAAAAAAAAACAAGGTTAACACTTTTATGGTTTAAATTGGAAACAGACATTTTTTAACTTTAAAATTGTGATTGCAAAAAAATAGTAAGAGAGCATTTTAATTAAAAAGAAATTAGATAACAAATTAAAGACATGCAGTAAGCCAACCTCTCTCCAAAATCTATTCCAGTCTATTCGAATCTGAACATTGTTTTGCAAAAACATTTAGAGTAGTTAATCAGAATTTGAAAACCACATTTAAGGATCCCTATAATATAAATGACTTATATTCAAATTAATTTCTGTACAGTTTTATTCCTTAAAATCTTGATATATTTTCATTCTGTTCCGAATGTCTGTCTGGAGAAATATCAGCTGATGAAGACAGATAGAATAAACTAATATCTTGTGTGAGACCTACACCCAGGTCAGTATTAGATGTGTTACCTTTTATTATGAATTCTTTGATTATTCTCATATGTTCATGTTGAGTTTTGACTCTACGGTCAGCAGTCACTAGTTTTCCCAACTGGAGGAAGCATGGCACTGAAAGTGGTATTTACTTGCAACTCAAAGGTCAAAACATGATGCAGCTTAGCAATCAAAAGCACAGAATATATTAATCTTAGTCTTGTCTGCCACATTTCAAAAATTTGATAAATATAGAGCAAATGGAAGTCGATTTTGGACGTCTGCTGCCTCTGAGACTGAACATTCAAATTTCTTGTGAGTTTACTTCTCTGCAAAACCAATCAACAGCAGTGAGGCAGAATAAGCTCCAGACTTGTGCTTTCTGTTGCATTCGCCTTTGCATCGCTGCATAAATGACATACTTGTCACTTTGTGTTTTATAGGCAATCACATTCTGCATGTCTCACATCTTGCGATCATTCCAAGTGTGTCCGGCAGCAGAAAGTTAACCCTTGCTGCAGAACAACTCAGATACGTAAACCTCAATCTGGCAGGAGAAACTGTCCTTGTCGGTGACAGAATTTCAGCAGCATGAATTATTTTCTTTCATCCATAACAGATAGATGGGATTTAAATAGGAAGCATACATCAGGATGTGAGGCAGGGGCACCACAAGCACTTGATGAGTGTGACAGGCTAAATTTGAATTGTGTGAGCGATAAATTACCCCTTAATGCCAATATCTTGGAACTGATGGAAGTAACAGAGATCAACCTCACCTTCTTCTGAAAGCAGCAGGCTCATATTTATGACCAGCTGCAACCTTAGGAGAAATATTTGCATATTTGCATGTGAGTAGAGTCTCATAAATACCTGATGGGCTTGTGAATATCAAGATCATTGGATTCAGAGAGCAGGTGAAGGAACAAGGTACCCGTAACAGGCTCGCTGTGTATTTGATGTCAGTATTTTAATAATTTAGCATACCTGGGGAAGTATACGACTCATATTTATCTATTTTATCTATCTGATCCTTGCATTGTGTTCTTCTCCCTACCTCCGGGCAAACAGCAGTGTTTCTTTAGCCTTTCCAAGGGCTACAGAGTCAGCTCAGTGGTTTACAGCATCACATAGTGCAGTGGTTCCCACCCTTTAAAGTCTGACATTCCCCTGCATCCCCATCAGATGAGCATAAGTACCCCTTCATCCGTTCTAAATGTGTTAATTATAGTTTATTGTGGATGTTACACTACATCAAATCTATTTTTCATACACTTAAATTGTCAATGTTTGGTTGGTTTGGTCAAGTTTGCATTCGTAGCACTTCGATTGGCAGAGGCTGGATAAGTCAACCACTTTTTTAACCAATTTGTTGCCAATTACTTTCAGCTAAATATTTCAACTGTGTATCTATTACTGTTAGCTAATTTATCTTAACTGGTTATCCATTATTTGTTGCTAATTATGTTACACACTACAAGGCGCGTACTTAATATACTGAGGCTTGGAAACTCAGTTATTAAGCATAAAACAGGCTTGTGATTCATACAAGATCTTGCACCTAAATATACTGTACATACACTACATAACCAGTGTTGTAGTACTCAAGATCGGTCTTGGTCTTAAGACCGGTCTCAAGGCCACTTTTTAAAGGTCTCGGAATTGATCGCATTTTTGACTCGGTCTCGGATAAAGAGGACTCTGGATTTTATTTCAACACCGGTCAATCATTACCGTGATTGGATGTAAAACTTCCTGCTTCAAATGCCACCAATAACTTGACTCATTCCTAATTTAAAATGTGTTACTGTTAACACTCCTCTCCCCGCTCCCTTAACACACACTCCCAAGGAAGTGAATGCGGGAGACAGGAGAAGCAGTTACATTCAACCGATTGCCAAATGAGTTGATACAAATCTAATTAAGACTATCAGCTCCACAAAACTCTCTGTATTTTTCACTATGACTATGTTCAGAAGATTGTGGCGTCTGGCGACTTTCGCGCGCACAAAATCAAGTGAAGATAATTTCAGAAGAGTTCATGTTTTTTTTTAATCCTTTGTGTCCTCCTTGGCTACCAGCAACTGTGTGGAGGAGGGGGGGTGCGCGATCATGTGGACGTGCTGACAGTTTTGTTGTCATTACTTAGAATTCCTCATGGGGGTGACAGAAACTACGCACTACAGCTTTAAAGTCTTAGTCTTGACTTGGTGTCAAAACAGTCTGGTCTTGTTGATGATTAGTTCTTGGTTTAGGTGGTCTTGACTACAACACTGTACATAACCTTAAAAATACAGAAGTAGCAGCAATACTTTCATATTTAATCCCCAAACTCTGGAAGTACAGACTTTGGATACTAAATCCTTGTTGTCTTAATTAGAGCTTAGTGAAATGAAGCTGCCGAGGCCTGAAGCTACGTTGTGAGATACGTTTGGGAAAATGGTTAATTAGTTATATTATTGCATGTACTCAAATAACAGACTCAAACTGTCTTCAAAACATAAACTCTTTTTACAGTTGGAATTTAGGATTTTTAACTTCATCCCAAGTCAGATAGTTTTCAAATCTACTGTATGTTTTATCTTTGTTGCCCAGTTCTCCACTGTGAGATCAACACGTGGACTTTTATGGATAGTCTGAAGTGTTCTCATTAAAACAGAACTACCTAATGATCTCAGTATATTAGGTCTTATCTTCCTTTGATCACAAAATAAGTATACTGGCATCTTAAGATAATGTTAACAATTTGTGTAGGAGGATTTTTTGGTTTTTGTTAATTCAGTTCATTTTCATTTATAGTATCAAATCATAACAAGATTTATCTCAAGACACTTTACAGATAGAGTAGGTCTAGACCACACTCTATAATTTACAAAGACCCAACAATTTCAATAATTCCCCCAAGAGCAAGCATTTAGTGTAACAGTGCCGAGGAAAAACTCCCTTTTAGGCAGAAACCTCAGACAGACCTAGGCTCTTTGTGGGCAGGCATCTGCCGGTGCCGGTTGGGGGTGTGATGAACAGTGGCAATTATAGTCTTTTCATTAGTGAGTTAATGCAACTATGACTATAAATAGTAGTTGTAGTAGTTTAGGGCATAGCAGTGCACTGCAGGGCGTTACAGGGTGTAGCAGGGCACCGAGCAGGACCACGGCGGCAACTGCAACCATGATTTAGGTGTCACCCTAATCGAAGGAAAACTGCAGGTCGAGAAATGGACTCCGAGGAATAAGCTCCCTGGAGATAAGTTAGTAACAAGCATTTCTGGGACATACATGCACACAGATGGAAAGAGAAAGGAGAGAGGAGCTCAGTGTGTCAAAGGAAGTCCTCCGGCAGTCCAGACCTATAACAGCATAACTAAGAGCTGGTCCAAGGCAAACCTGAGCCAGCTCCATAAGGGTTGGTAGATGTTAGCATGTAAACACTTTGATGGTTACTTAATTTAGCTTATTTTGAATGTGTTGTTTAAATTAATACTTTTCATTTTGGGAAATAAGCATTCTTGCCGAGATTAGGCTAAACTGTCTCCTGGCTTTAGCAAGTAGAGAATGTGAAGTTGACATCATGCCGTGTTGAATTTTGGTACGAGGTCGCCATCTTTCCTCTTAGTTACCTGCTAAACCTTGTTTTTTTTGGCTATAAAGTTGTTATAAACCATCAAATCTGATGGAGAAGGGAAGAAAAAAAACCACGAGCACAGGTAAACAGAGTGCATCCTCACAAGATGACGCCCCCTTAGCAAAATTCAACACAGAGTGACGTCAACTTCAGTGAATAAAGAAAATATATAGAATATAATAGAATAAATAAAGTAAATAAACCTATTTCCTAAAATATAGAACTACTCCTTTATGATATTTGACAGCCATAGAGTTTGCCACTTCCAAACTTCTCTTTCTTCCTCACTGCCCTGTGTAAAAAAGCCTCTAGGTTTTTTGTTACTGGGTCATTTACTTTGATTAAGTTCCTACAACCTACTGCACTAAGACTTTTAACATTGATGTATCCAGTTTGGTCACATTTACATCTACTTAATCACATTGAGTTAGAATTGAGTTACTTTTGTTCGTGCATTTGGTCTAAGATACTATAGTGTGCTTGTAGACTACCCATGGACATTTTCAGTCATTAACAGTGGTCCAAACCGCTCTGGCGTGGATCTGTGGGGAGTTTATTGGCTCATTTGGGATGTAATTAATCTCTTATTAAAACCACATCCATCTCACTCCCTACATGACCCACATCTCACATGCAATGTTGTGCTTCAGAAGACAAACCACTAGCATGCCTGAAGAGAGGGGTGAAGGGAAAGGAGGGTAAGACTTTATAATTATCATTAATACCTAATATAGTATATGAAGGATATAATGTGTGTAACAATAAACTGTTAATTTACAGCACTACTAATAATTAGTAAACATTATTAATTATAATTCCATTGTTTGTTAACAGTTAAATGAATGTTACCAAAAGGAGGAGAAGATGACTGCTTTGAGTTGAGATGGATGGCTGAAAAAGACTTATAATCTCATTTGTGACACGTTAAGGTGTTTTACAGGAATAATGGCAGGCTATGTTTTCTCTTTAACTGCAGACCTGTCTGTTTTTTGTCACTTTCTCCATTTGTTTTTTGCCTTTCACTTTCTGGCCCTATCTCTCGAACTCCCAATGCCTTTTTCCCATCTCTTTCTGTGTCTGATAATCTAAGCCAGGCTTAAGCCTCCATCTACTCTATCCACCTCCCTCTCTCTCGCAGTTTCAACATCTTATTTTGTTCTTACTGCAAGGCCCGAGAAATCCTCAGCAGATGCCTGAGAGACTGTCTGGCTCGCTGCATGCTTTTGACAGACAACACAGCTTTAAATGTGAAAACAAGGCTATTTTGAGCAGGCTTTGTAGAGATGGAATGCATGAATTTATAGACAAGAGTGTGTGTGTGGGGGGGGGCGCAAGACGTTTTCCTGCACAGTTGTTTGACATTTTTCTCCGAACTTGTCAACAAAAATGCTTTGTAAGAACAGCATGGAGGAAAATGCAAACATGTTGTGCCTGTCACAGTGAGGGCTTTTAACCTTAGGTGTTACACACACTGCACATGGATACACATCGGAAAATAAGTTCCTATTGCATCCATCTTACATTTAATTGTCTGTAACTCTGAATTTGCTACTATGAAAAAAAAAAAGAATTGTTGGATAAACTTCATTGAATTACTACACGCCAAGTCATTTTTCAATCAAGTTGGATTAACTGAATTGCTTTAGGTCAGATATACTTGATAATGATTTGATAACTTTCAAATCAATATGCATTACTACAGCATATTTTTACATCAATCAACATGTACAGCAACTGAATCTTCCCATCATGCAATTTCGTTTTTTTACGTGTAGTTTCCTTTCTCGACATGATGCTGTGCCACTCTCGTTCTGCCTGACCCCCTGTAATCATCTCATCTTTCTTGTCACTTTCTCTCTCCACCCTCCCTGGACTGATAAGCTTTCTCTGTTTGCAGTCCTTCACATCTATCACACAAATCCAGGCTGAACACGGGTATACAGCAAAAAAAATGACTGACAATGTGAAGCCTGAAAAGATGAAAAATCCTGCGCGGTGTCAAGGCTAGCTTTGCAGAAAATTCAATCAAACCTCAAGTGTCAAGGAGATTAATAGCTGCCATTATTCATACTCGACTCTAGGTGCTCTGTGTGTGTTGTTAATGTGAGTGTATAAATTTGTGGGTAAGAGGGAAGAGAAGTAAAAGATTATATTACCTTTCTACAGAGACTTTGCAGCTGATAAAAGTTTTTAGCGATAATCAAACACCAAAATCGATTCAACAAAGTGCTGTTACTCAGAAAGGTGGGGTGGGGAGAAACTCAATTACCCAGCAGGCTGAGGTCAGATGGGTAGGGGGGAAAAGACAAGGTCAACCATTACATTATATCAGAGGCTTCTTACTCACTCCGATCGCTTCCAATTTATTAAATACAGGAGCACTGTTCGTCTTCCCTGCGCTCTGGAAGATAATCGACAATGTAATTAAGTGGCAGTGGACCCGTGTCCGTGGGGGATTGTGGGGGATGTAATGATTCCGGGCTGATAGGAGATAATCGCAGGACACAATAACCGCTGCCAAGAGAATTGCTCTGGGCTTCTTTATGGTCATAATAAGCATAACCTTGTCTAGCACTGTAAGGTAAGTCAAATACATGGGCACTAACATTTTTGTTTGAGTACGTGGACACACACACACACACAAAAGCTCATGGGTACACACTCTTACAAACATAAGCTTGCTAACATCCCTCTCTCTCACACTAGACAGAAGCTTGCATGTGATGTATGTCACTGTCAGCTCAAATCTCCCCCACCCAGAGCAATATCAACTAGGAAGGAGGGTACACCTACCCAATCAAATCACCTTTTCCACTGGCTGTCCCACCTCAGGCGGTTGTAACAACAGTGTCAGCTCAGATGAAGAAAAGGGGCAACTCACAACATGGAGTCATTGAACCTGGTGACCGCTTTTACTTTCATGTTGTCGGGCTGCTTTATTTCATTCCGCTCTTTGAGGTTTTGTCGCACACAGTGGTGGAATGGAGCTAAGTACATTTACTCAAGTAGTGTACTTAAATACAAATTTGAGGTACTTGTACTTGACTTTAGTATTTTCATTTCATGCCACTTACTACTTCTACTCCACTACATCTCAGAGGGAAATATTGTACTTTTTACTCCACTACATTAATCTGACTACATTAATCATGGGTTATTCTGGCCATGTTCTTTCTTGCGGATTCTCTTTAATGCCAATAGGGCGGTGCTATCTTGCCCCCACCCCCCCCCCCCCCCCCCGCCCCTTTCTGCACTGAGTATTTTTACTTTTAATACTTTAAGTACATTTCCCGGATAGTAATGACATACTTATACATAGGAAAAATTTTCAATGCAAGACTTTTACTTGTAAAAGAGTATTTTTACAGTGTGGTATTAGTAGTTTTACTTAAGTAAAGAATCTCAATACTTCTTCCACCACTGGTCGCACAGATTGCAGCCGAACAAAGTTTCTCAGTAATGACTTTAATCTTGTTGGTTTTCATCCTCTTCTTTTTTTTTTTACTTGTTGGGTGTCATTCTGTGTGAGGTTTGAACAACTGGCAAGGTGATGCAGTTTAATCTCACAATTTGTTTGAAATTGAGTTTCTATGTTTTGATACGTGTTACTGTTTTCTTGCATGTTAATAGCAAATTGTTGTAGGAAAACAGCCAACACTCACTTTCAGCATTTTGAGTAAGTCCCTCCTCTTGTTTGCATTCAGCTGGCTGACTAAACACCGTAAACACCAGTGTCCGTCACTACTAATTACTTACGCAAATAGCACAGCACAGTAATTACACCCTGCCAACACTCTCGCGAGGTAAACCAGCATTGTCATCAAAACTATAATTGTTATACAGAATAAAAAAGATAACACTTTAGGCCACAACCTTATTTTACGCAATATTTAGTGATGAACAAATAAAGGTTGTAATTCCACTTGCAAAAAATAACTTGTTCGTTAGACTCAGTGCATTGGAGACCATGTTATGTGTGATTTTGTAAAATATCTCTTTACATGAAAATACCTTGTTATAAGTGAAAAGGATGAGCACATATTCTTTTTCTAATGAAAAACTGAGCAGATATGTATTTCTTCACGGTGGCAGCAGCACGCTGCAGTACTTTGTTGGGATGGTTCAATGTAGATGTATTTCCTTAATGACCTCAGCAATGGGTAGGACTTTGGTAGTTGTATGTATTTTTTTATTACATTTTTTTTTGTGGCCTTTTTTTGGCCTTTATTTTCGACAGGACAGCTTAGACATGAAAGGGGAGAGAGAAGGGGAAAGATGCAGCAAAGAGCTGCAGGTCGGAACCGAACCCACAGCCGCTACGGCAAGGACTGGTCCAGGTGAGCTACCCAGGCGCCCGGGTAGTTGTATGTTACGACAAAAAAGTATGCCTCTGTCAGGGGTAGAATATTAAGTGGATACTACAGAAATGATGAGAACCAACCTGTTTTGTCTAAATCTATGAACACAGGTGGTAAACAGTGGAGCCGTTGCTCTGCAGGAATGCACTGTTGTTTCTGCAAAGAGGGTATTTCTGCAAATTGCACGTTTCATTATCAAAGGCTTGGTGTCAGACTGGTATCCTGGTTTAGTTATTCTTTTGAATCAGCCTTTCTCAGCTCACCTAGTGGGATGTCAGAGGCGTGTAGCACAACAAGACTCAACGCGCTGGCTGAGCATCAGCCGAGCTCACAGGTTGTTCAGCCGAGAATCACTGCAAGGTCAATCATTGCCTCCTTGTTTGCTGAAAAGCTATTTGCTAATCTCCCACTAATGGGCCTGTTCAGAGACTGTATGTGATCGAGAATTTGCTCTCAGACAGCATACTATTTATACAGCAGCACATTAATGTTATCTTGGGTTCTTTCAAGGCGTTTGTACAAGGGGATTTCTCAGGAAGTTGAGCTGAAATGAGAAATATCAGCTGGGTAGGAGGGGCAACCAATCACATGAGGTTACAGTCAAAAGGTGGTTGCTCTGGGTCCCTGCAGTGGTGGAAGAAGTATTGAGATCCATTACTTAAAGGTGCACTATGAGTTCCTGCATGAAGTCACTTCTGTTGACGTTCCAAATAAATACCAAACAAAATAGAGCAAGCTCGCCCCTCCCCCCATATTTCCATAACTGTCATGACAAACTGTCACTAACCCCCTCCCCCTCCCCCAACCATCTTGTCAGTGATTGGCTGGAACGTGGTTTGTTGTATTTTGGTGCACAGCCTGTGCCCCTAGTGTTTGTTTGACGTTTATGACCCCTGTGTTGTCTCCCGAGACCGGGCTTTTTCACAGTGTGTTCAGGGGGCAGGAAGCTAGCGGATCAAGGAGAGATGCCTACGATTTGAGACAAAAATGAAATTGCGCTGAAACCATGCAGGAACTCATAGTAAAAGTACTAATACCCCACTGTAAAAATACTCTGTTACAAGTAGAAGACCTGCATTGAAAAAGTTACTTAAGTAAACATATGTAAGTATCATCAGGAAAATGTACTTAAAATATTAAAAGTGAAAATACTCAATCCAGAAAAAACCTTTTTAACATTTTAGAAACTGGAAATAATAAAAGTCCAGTTCTGTCAATCAACTAAGTGTTTAATCAGCTAATCATTCCAGCTGTACTTGTAGGCCTATTTATTGTTGGGTAATTCATTTGTAAAGTAACTAGTAACTAAAGCTGTTAGATTGATGTAATGGAGTAGAAGTAGAAAGCATGAAAAGAAAAGATTAAAGTACAAGTTCCTCAAATTTATACTTAAGTACAGTACTTGTACTTAGATACATTCCACCACTGGTTGCCAGGAGCAGCAGCTGCATCACCAATTAATGCCAAGCCATGATATAGTTTAATATGTCGGTCCACACACCAGTTTTATTCATCCCAGTGGAGACATTTCCTTATCACATGGGTCAGCAGAGTGAATGTCCCTAAGAGCTTGTAACCTGGCATATCTGGTTCAAAGAGGACAGAGTGAGACTCAGTGTCACCCTGCTTTCCTCGTGAATCAGGAGATTCATCGTAGGCCTCATACATGTGAAATATGCTCTTCCACTGAGCAGCATCCAAGGTCAAAGAGCTGCAGTGCTCAGCATGAGATGTGCATCAGATGTGAGGTGCATCCAGACTGGCCTGCATGTTAACAGAATGCTGCGCTTTCATCCTCAATCTGATGTTCAGATCATTTTCTACTGAGTCTCTGAGGTACTTTTGACTTAAACAAACAACTGTGAGTGATTTAGACAGGCTGTGCAAATGTTATTCATAAATGCTGAATGTCACATCAGCATGGTTCAATTATTTGCCCTAAAATGAAAAAAATAACTTGAATGTTTCAGTAATAGATAGGTTTACTTGAGGCCAGCCGCAGTGCTCAGTACTTAATACTCACAGGTTATAATTTGCTATTTATAGCTTGCTTTTATAAAATCTCATAATAAATATTCACTGTTACGAAAACGTAACAGTCAAGATAAAGAGGAAATTGAGTTCTGCTTGTAATAGATGCGTAATGTTATTCATTCATATGTTCCGACGCTGTGTGCTGTCTGCATAATACAACATGGTCTATCACAATGCAGTACATCTGAAAGGTCCCCTTGGAGGTGCAAAGTGATTTTAAGGTCTTATCTTGGAATTAAAAAATATGAATGCAGGATAGGCTATGTGCAGGAATCCTAAAGGTTAAATATAATGACCATTTAAGGCCTTTTCTTTAAGACCCTTTCCATACATTTAAAGACCTCATCGCCACTTTGAGTTCTAACCAGTTACATCAGCGACACACTTTGACTTATATTTACTATACATTGATTGTAAGATAGCACAACTAAACAGTCATAGTTTGTGATGGCACACACACTTTGTAATTAGGTTAACTCTTTATTAGGCTACTAAATGTGAATCAAGATTCTGTACTGTACTGTATTGCTTTTTTCTCGCCTCAAATGTTTTCAGAAACACATTTTAGTGTACTGTTTAGCTGTAATTTGAGGAGGTTTGTGA
Source organism: Sander lucioperca (assembly GCF_008315115.2). Lineage (NCBI taxonomy): Eukaryota > Metazoa > Chordata > Actinopteri > Perciformes > Percidae > Sander > Sander lucioperca. Next base: position 13,742,678 of record NC_050196.1, on the reverse strand, counting down.
CCAGGCAGCCATTTTTTTTCCTGCTTCACAACGGACCAAGCACCATCCCAACTTACATTCGCTCAGAGCTACGTTGTTTCGTTGCATTTGAGAATCAACCGAGGTGGAAATTTTAATCATGCAAACGTTCAATTTAATGTAACGGCGTAGTCAAGGTTTTGAAACGGGACTAGTTAAGTTCAGGCAACAAAAACACTTAGGGTTAGTAAAACATCAGGGATTGGCTTTCTTGCAGCTGATGAATAATACTGAGTAAGTGCTGGATTGACAGGTTTGGTATTTGTTTTATTGGTTTTGCACTAACGTGAGACAGCTGGTATATCTAGTGTCTGTTATATGTCGATGGGTAACTGCAGGAAGTTCATGCTAATGCTGCTAACATCCAGAATATGAGGGCATCTGTGCTCTGGTGCAGCTTTAAACAGCAGGATTTTTAAGATATAACATTTCTTTTTATGCTAACATTACTGGCATGAGGTGGCTTCTGCAGCCCATTGATGGTCTGGAACCCATGAATTATCTGCAAGAGCTAACTTTGTGTAGTCATGATTATTACTACTTATAGCTGCTATTTCTCACTAGAATTCCATATGTCATGTTAGCTAGATATAGAGGTCTGACAGATGTGTATTACCATGTAGCATGAAGTAAAAATAGATTTATAAATTCAAGGATACAAATTTAAGTGAGTCCGTCCATTTCTGAATACTGAAAATGTCTTTATATAAGCTGTCATGGCATTGTTGCAATGTGTTTACTACCGCCCTGCTGCATACACATCCTAGGAAACATCTATATTCTATGTTCAGTCACTGATAGATTTTATTAATGAATAACTTATTACAGCATAGTCATCTTATTCCGGCCCTTGCCCTCCATGTGGTCACAGTCACTCTGTTATTGGTGCTGTAATAATGATTATGATAATGAAAATCTTCAATGGTAATGACTGTCATCAGTTATGATGAAATTAGGCCCATGTTATATTGTCGATTCTTTTCACTTCCCCTTTTGGGTTAATGATACATCTTCAAGTATGGATTTATTTTACAATGACCACTGTAATTTCAGTTTTATGGGACTGACCATGTTGGAGCCTGACAGAAGAAAAGACATGAAACCGCAGCAGCTTTTAATATTGGCTCTGCCTTCCTGTGTTAAAGCTAGAAGAATCAATCTCAAGTCCAGACACAAATTAAATAACCTCATATCAGATTCATGATAGAAAACAAATGTGGGCCCAAACAAATTCTATTTGATAATGCAGCTATGTCACATTCTGGTAGTGTTTGCCATCACCACACTGTTTGTTAAAGGTCAAGCATGTGTTTTCAGAACTGAATAATATTCTGAGTTGAGAGGACACTTCCAACAGGCCTGCTGAACAAAGCAGCCTTTTAGTATGATTGAGCTTCTGAGGGAAGACTGAAAAAGCAACTCACACTTTCAGTCACTCTTAGCAGGAATATAACCTCCAGCTGCTACCTTAGATCAAACATGGAACTTTCTAGTTATGCACCCTGCAGTCTGAAGCCAGGTTTCATGTTAATTTCTTCTCTTCTCTACCACAGTTAAATTCTGACTCAAGACACCACCGCCTTAAGGCCTGCTATTGACAAGGCGAAAAACAACGGTCTCCTCCATTTTATTTACTGCTCCTGCAAGCCAACTAATTTGCTGGCCATCCCCTCCGTGAGCTGTAATGGCTTCTTGACCGTCAGCGCTTTAAATCCTATAGAGCCCAGCTGGCCAGTAAAGACAGTAAAACAAATCATCCTCATGGGAAATTAAGGGGAGATGTAATTATGAGAGGCACACACAATAATTCATGTGATAGCACCTGCAACAAATAGTTTTTTTTTATTATTATTATTAGCATCGTTTTTAAAATGTTATGAGAAATCATCATGCATGCTTTTAGTCCCAAAGTGCAAAAACAAAGTGGTACAAAAATAGCTTTGTTCCTGCTGCTATCACTGAGCTGAACAAGCAGTAGCGATATTTGCACAGATATGACAGAAGCATTTTTAATTTGGTTTTAAACCTGCTTTTATCTTAATATTATATATTATATTATATTGTTTTTATTTCACTTATTTTTCCCTCTCTCTCTCTCTCTCTCTCTCTCTCTCTCTCTCTCTCTCTCTCTCTCTCTTATGGTCATCCTGATCGGTGGAACCTTGAGTATTTGTATCAACTAATCTACCCACAAAGTCAAGGCAAGTCAACTTTATTGTCAATTCTGCAATATATGCCAACCATACAGAGCAATTGAAAATACGTTTCTACCTACGGGTACAAATAAAGTAACCTGAAAAGAAAATCTCAGTTCCAATTAACACCCAGCAACATTTGGAATCAGAAAAGAAGCAATATTAGTCATAATATTCTGTTTGCCTGTGTTGGGCTTGTTTATGTGGACTGAGATCATACAAAACCCACTGAGCGGAGCTTGCTTATCACTCTCACACCCAACAGAGACACATCCCTCAGCCTCCAGCGCCTGTCTTCATCACTCAGAATTGCATTGACACTACATGGCACAAAGTCAAACAGTGTCCTCTCATTGAATGAATTGGCATGGGAAGCTGCGAGATTAGATTGCATCTAAGGAATGCTAATGTACCAGGAGTCTGGGTCTGAAGATGTTGTGATTAAAGACTCAATTTCCCAGAGGTCAGTGTGGTGTGATCACATATTACCACTAACTGATGGAGTGTCTCTGACATCTGCACTCTGACGGCACAGCTGTCACAAGCGGCGGCGGCATCAACACCAGTTAACATGGAATAGAGAATCAAGCGGCTGCGTCGGATTTAATATTCCTGTCAGAGTCAAGAATTCATTCAGTCATGGAGTTCTTAAGTAGCTGTGTTATGCTATCAAACTGCTTATTCATGGTTTGGTTTATGTAAGTGAAAAAGTAGAGGGAGAGGCCTACAGCAGCTCTCGGCTATAAACGGCTAAGCCCTGAAATGCTGCCATCCAGCATTATCTTCACATAGCAGGAAGCCCTGCCGTGCATTATCCCAACATGTGTCTCAGTGGAAGGCAGTTCAGAATAGCAGGTTCTAATGCGGTTGTGCTTTGCTATGGTACCGAGTAACACTGACAGCGCTTTCCTGTGTTTATTACAAGCATGTCATCTTGTCAGTTTAACAACTAACTGACAGAGGTCAGACAGGTAGAAAAATACATTTCTGGTTTAGAATTAAATGGCCATACCAGGGACTTTGCATGTATTAGCTATTAAATACAAATCACATACACTTACAAGGGTTTTTTCGATGCATACCCTTCATTTTTAGATGGATTTGCTACAGTTCCTTCCAGTGACTTGTATTCATTTCTGCTGGGTGCTGAGACTGAAACTCGCTTGAGATATGTAATCCATCACAGTGACTGTTTCCTTGCCCTTGTTTTTTTCCGTCAAAGTTCTATCTTCATCATGTGATAATGCAGTTGACAGCAGGAGCCGTTTTCTCTTAGTTAGTGGTGTAGAGCCCCCAAAACGGACTGAATGCAGTAAAAAATAGTAGGAGTAAATTAAATTTGGTGTACATTTATATGAATGTGTTGGAGCTGAAGGGTAAAAGTTTTTCTTTTTTCTTACTGACTGATTGGATGTTAAGAATAAAGCTTTGTTTTTCTTTTACATACCATTCAAATTATTTAGTTAGTAGTAATATTTACTGATGAATTCAGTTATATTTTTGACTTGTCAGATAACTTCTTACTGCATTTTGTCAACTTCAGGGCTCCATAGGACATTTAAGGACGCTCAGCCATTTAGATTTGTTTAGTTGCTAGTGAAATACAACATTTTGTAATGCAGAAAAGAACCAGATTCCATCTGTCCGCCTTCTGACTTTGTTCGAAGTGTCCTTGAACGCACCACTAGATTTCACTTATTGAGCTGATTACTCTTGTGGTCGTGGACAGCAGTGGTGGAATGTAACTAAGTACATGTACTTAAGTACAAATATGAGGTACTTGTACTTTACTTTAATTTATGTACTTTTCTTTTCATGCCACTTTCTACTTCCACATCTCAGAGAGAAATATTGTACTTTTTACTCCACTACATTAATATGACAGTTTTAGTTACTAGTTACTTTACAAATTAAGATTTTTGCTGACAAAACACATGTAGTTTATAAAAAAGGTGTTTTATTATAAACTAAACTACCCAACAATATAACAGCCTACAAGTACAGCTGAAATGATTAGCTGATTAAACACAGATCTGTTCGGATCGTTTGCAATTTCTAAAATGTGAGGATTTTTCTGCATCTAGTACTTTAATACTTTAAGTACATTTTACTGATGATATTTACATACTTTTAGTATGTAACATTTTTAATGCAGGACTTTTACTTGTAACAGAGTATTTTTACAATTTGGTATTATGCTGCGTTCCAGACACAATTTTTAGCCCGTAAGTTACGACTTCAAGTCACGACTCACGACTTGGTAGCGTTCCAGGCAAAGTCACGACAAAGTTAGCTAGCGGCTACCTAACGTTGACTAGCTAGCGCTAGCTGATACTAGCGATTTCTAGTCGGTGACATATTTTGGGCTTCATTTAATAAACATAACCTGTAGTAGTACACAATCGTATGTGTATTGTTTTGATTACAATGTGCGGAATTACTTTACGTTGCCTATTTATGTCTATTTATTTCTATTTCTCACTGTTAATCACCGGCGTCTGTACAGCATCAACAAGGGTCGCCATTGTTGTTTATGTGTGTGTGTGTGCGACGTCAAAAACTGTAACTGGGAATACAATGATCTGGTACGAGTTCACGGGTAGTAAGGTACGGGTTTGACTGCAGTTCCAGGGCACTTTCACGGGTAGAAGGTTGTGAACACACGGGTTACAGGTTGCCTAGAACACAACATAAGTACTTTTACTTAAGTAAAGGATCTGAATACTTCTTCCACCACTGGTGGACAGATTGATTGATTGACTTCTCTCTGACTCTCCTGTTGCACCTGTTAAGGTGGGAAATATTACACTATAGAGTCCACCCACCTCTGGCCTGAGCAGAGGTCTAATTAGCTTAACTGAAAACACCTGTGTGGGGGGTGTTTAAAATGCACTACAAAACAACAAAAAGATGAACAGGAAATAAAAAAAGATGAGGACATTATATCAAGAATGAGATTTGGACACACTGGACTAAACAGTACGTTTAAAATGATTGGAGAAACATGAAACTGGTTATGTGTGAGCAGTGTAAACAGTAGAACGTGTAATTATTAATCGTCCTAGGTACCAGCAGGAAAAGATGATTCTGAAAGACTAAGTAAAGAACACATCAGATTTGATGAGAGATGAACAGGATTATATTTAATTAAGGGACATATTCGACTGACATGGCCACAAACGGGTAGGTTGTAAACATTACTGATGTTACCTGATCTAACTTTCATGTATATTATTAGAGATATAATTTCTCCACATTATTAAATGATTCAAAACTGTTAAATGAAACTGGTTTTCATCAACTTTACTAAAAAGCAGGTGAAATAGACAGATCTCGTTGGACTAGCAATCTGGATTTCAAACATTGGATATGTCCCAATACCCACACTGGCAGTAATTCTAAGTAGTCGAGTGCCCACTTGTGTGGCGTATCTTTAGTAGCTGCCAACAGTGCTCAGGTGCTTGTTAAAACTGCAAGCCAGTTTATCAGAGTTTACTGGAACATGCATAATTAATGAGGCCATTCTTCACTCACACAAATACTATACATGGCTCAGTCAAGCTAAGACACTTTCATTGTTTTATTCAATTCCGACATAACGCATAAAAAATAGGACCATGCATACAGCATTAAAGTTACAATAAGATGACAGTGAAGAAGAAAAACACACATTCAGGAGCTTGGTGATGAAGCAGTTACATTGAATTATCCAGAGGCACATACTCTACTGTTACATAAGACACATAACATGATATTGTTTTGAATTTCTTTGGACACAAATAACATAAATAATATTTAGTCGAATCCAGCATTGCGTGAAATTCAACTTCTTCATGTCTTTAGATTTGTTGTTGGTCGTAAAGCAGCTCATAGGCCCATTGCCACTAACCAAAGGACTGGTTTGGCAGAGTAGACCTTGAACTGTGGGATCCACTTCAAATAGGAACGCTCTCTGTCTCTCTCTGAAATGACCTGTCATTGGCCAAAGTCTCTCGTCACGGGCTAGATTTTCTAAAGCCTGAAAACGGAGCCAAGAGGAGGTGCAAAAGTCTAGTTTTCTCTCAGAACGCTTGATTTACAATATGCTGGGAAGTTATTATGGAGTTTTTGCCCAACGTCGCCAAAAATATCCTGCTTAGAAAATACCCAAGAATTGGGTGTGTGACTCACAAAACCGCTCTCTTTATAACAGGATCCAAACCCAAAAATAAATACTGAAAGAATGAACAGGTGTATCTTTCTTTCTTTACATTCTTTAGCATACTTCCAGTCCTGGTCTTTTCCTCGATCTTTGGCATTAACACTGCTCCTTACATTTGTTTCTCTTGGCTGCCTTGCTAATCGGCTACTGTTTCCCTGAGCAGTTAGCTGATTGGTGCTCCCGTGGTAACCAGCTTGTAGTAAGCTCCCTTCAGGGCCATGAGCTGGTCGTGCGGCCCTTTCTCGATCACAAAGCCCCTGGACATGACGGCGATAATGTCTGAGTTCTGAATGGTAGACAGGCGATGGGCGATAACAATGCACGTCCGGCCCTCTCTGGCTTTGTCCAGAGCCTCTTGCACGGTCTGTCATGGCAACCAAATACATTAAGCAGTGTTCACAGACTTACACACACAGGAAGGAGCCATCATCAGTTCTCCCGCACAGCAGACACACAAGCCTCACAATTATAGCAATTTCACAATCATGTGTTGATTACTATCATTAGACTGTCCCAGTGTATCAGTGCGGTGCAGAGGCCTTTTTGCTCCTCAGAGTGGTTCAGCTATTGGAGCTGGAAAAGCTTAAATCTTAAAGAGGCTCTACTGGAGGGCTATATGAACTGTGAGCTGCTGGTGATAATAATAGAGATGATGAATGATAATGATGTTAATGATAATAATAATTAAGTCCCTGCCCTCTTTGCTCTCTGCGCCCGAAGAATATCAAGCAGCCGCACTGTGCTGTAATATGAAGTGTGTGCATTCAACACACGATGACGCTGCTGTTTAGAGTTTAATGAAGCCTACCTTCTCGCTCTCAGTGTCCAGGGCAGAGGTGGCCTCGTCCAGGAGCAGGATCTTGGGGTCACGTATGATCGCTCTGGCGATGGCGATGCGCTGCTTCTGACCGCGAGACAACTGTGAACCCTGGGCCCCGACGTTCGTGTCGTATTTCTGAAGGCAGGGTGGAATATTATGGTGAGTCATATCCCTATTTGGACATTCACATCTTATTTGTATTGAAGCTGACAAATCCTTCAATAGACGATAATGACTTTTTACCAGGATTCAGTGTACTTTGTAAAAACAATGAGGACACATTCTGTGTCTCAGCTTCAGACCTCTCTCGCTTCCCCTGAGCCCTTTATTAATGGAACTTTCCATAACATCAACGCCTTTCCCCTTCACCTGGGACTGTATGCACAAAACATCCTAAGGCTGAACGTAGCTCCTCACCAAATAAAGAGAAACTCCTAAAAATAAAGGGCATGTCAGACCTAACTTACAAACAAATCTAATGGATCTGTATCAAGATTATTTGTTGGTTATGTGTTTATGTAAATACAAACAAAAAAATAACACGAGGATATACTCCCAAGTATATATGTGTGTGTATATATATATATTAAGCTATTTGCTTCCGCCTGCTCCTTCTCGAACTAATCCCTTTTATATTTTTAGTTTGTTAAAATCTAATTGTGTTTTATTTTATGTTTTTTTGTTGTCGTTTTGTCTTGCAACATTGTTGATTGTTCAAAATAAATAAAATAAAATAATAATAAAAAAAACCTGCTCTGCCTATGCTTTTGAAACCTTACCACACTCGTCACAAACATTCCACACAAAACGTCCACAGTACCTCAGGAAGTGACATGACAAAGTCGTGAAGCTGGGCTTTCTTAGCGGCAGAGATGACCTCATTCATGCTGATTTCCCGCGAGTTGTCGCCGTACTTGATGTTCTCCTCGATGCTGCAGTCAAACAAGATGGGCTCCTGGGACACGATGCCAATCTTGGAACGCAGGAAGGGCACGCTGACACCAGTCGAGTCATGGCCATCAATCAGCTGCAGGAAGCAATTGATTTTACCATTAGGAGAAAGCAATATAATAAGCCAAGATGGGAAATACGATAATTAATGAGCTATCATTACACCATCTCTACTGATATTTCTCTCCTAACTTTCCAGAGGTGATACTGTCCTTTTAAAATCTTAAACAGAATCGGGACTATGTGTTTCCAAACCACTTTCAACTCAATTATGGCCATTTTAATCTTGGCAGGAATCTCTTACTGGCACAAAGGCAATCCTGGGTGGAGTGGCCCTTTTTTTTTTTTTTTTTTTTTTTTTTATCAAGTCAGCATAAATGTCTGATTCATGCATAAATTGAAGTGATATGAGAGTCAGAAATACTTCAATCACTGAATATCCAGCAATTATTCTTTGACTTTGACAAATTTTACTTTATACGGTGACACTCAGCTGAGTCTCATGAGAGAGTAGATTGAAAGCAGACGATGCATATGTCTGATTCATTTCACAATGAGATATCTGACATTTTGATAAAGGTAAGCACATGCTGTAACAATATAATGTTTCAGACCTCATTTGTACGTATCCTTGTTGAAATATGCAAAGTATTCACCAATTTCTTCCTGTGCAGGTTCACCGCAAACCGTTGCCTATTTGAAGCCAAAAATGTTCTGCTTCTATGTGTAAAAATACCTGGATGATCAGCACTGCTTCCCCACTGTTGGGCCCATAGAGCAGGCGCACTAAAGACCTCCACCGGCCTGCAGGCTACTTCCGGTTTAGCGCTCCGACTAACTTGAATGGAGATCAAATAATTTATTCGTGCAGCTCTTCTAGACTTTTCAAGTGCTCACATTTTGATCACATTCAAGGATCACATTTTGATACTACTATACGAGTCATTTTGCGGGGGTTGTGACAATTTAAAAATGTATCCACTGATTTACAGACGTCTCTTTCCCCATGTAAATCTATAGGGAAAATTCTTTTGGGCCTAATGGCATCATGTGACGGACACAGAAGTTGTAATTCCAGTGTTTGGCCACTGTGTCAAATCCACATTTATTTGGAGTCGTGTTTGTGTTCACCTAGTCTATATCCTTCGCGTTCCACTTCCAGGATTGCTCCGGTGCTGCAAGAAATTACGCCGGATGCATGTATTTTCCGTTTCCTTCCGCTTTCTTTGTGTTGGAATTTTAAATTCGGTGGATTTATGATGACTATTGTTGACTGCTCCTCAGATCTCTGCAGGATAAATTGAGACAGCTAGCTAAACTATCTGTCCAATCTGAGTTTTCTCTCGCACGACTATTTTGCAGCGGATCTGTGCGGAGTTTAGCACCGCCCATGACAATTCTGATTGGTTTAAAGAAATGCCATTAAACCAGAGCACGTTTTCCTCCCATCCCCGAATGCTATGTAGAGTAGCCAGACCCTCCTTCAGCGCGCTTTTGGTCTGGCAAAGTGAGACTAGTTTTCACCTGGCAGACGAAAGTCCAATATTCACTCTTCCTTTTAGCTCTGTTTTGGTCTCCACCAACTTCTGAGAAAAATATGTCTGTTTAGCTGTTGAATGCTCCACTAGTATGTTCACCAGCTAGCTGCCAACTTTGTCTGTCAGCAGTTTGTTGCTCTGCAGATAGAACCGCAGAACACAGTGTACAACTGTGAAAACAGCTTAATAGTACTCAGGATGAGTAAACTGAACCTTGTGTAAAATCGGTGGAGTGCCCCTTTAAGTATGACATTTGAGAAATGTACTATATGTATATACTGTATAATAGAATGTAAGTAGTATTTTACTGTTGTATGTGGACACAGGTAGAACTTATTTTAATTACCATTGGGTTGTTATATTTGAAAAATAACTAGTTATTATAAGCTGTCGAAAAAATGTAGTGGAGTAAAAAGTGGGAGTATTAAGTAGTATAAAATGGAAAGAAAAAGTACCTTAAAATTGTACTATTTCCAAATCTACTATGAAACTATTCATAAAACACTTTACATTCAATGTACATCTGCAGTATTTTGTTTGTTTTGTTTGTTAGTTATCCTCACCACTCTGCCGTGGTCAGGATCATAAAACCTCTCCAGCAGCTGAACACTGGTGCTCTTCCCGCAGCCGCTGCTGCCCACAAAGGCCAGCGTCTGGCCGGGCTTCACCGACACATTCAGCCCATTCAGGACCTGGATGTCTGGCCTGGTGGGGTAGGTGAACTTACAGTCAATGAACTCAATGTTCCCTTGGAAGTTATCCTGAAAACACAACGGAGGGAGGGAACAAACGTTGGGTAGGTGTAGCTGTCTTGGTGTGTCAGGGTGCCACCTCCAGTCTACAAAAGGAAATTCTCCAAATACACAGGTAGCAAAGACTTTCATTTCATTCAACTGTCTTATGAGGGTTTTTTTATTCAAAATACCTCACATGTCAAAGGGCTCTGTGTGTACTTGTATTTTCAGGTAATTCTTATTTTTCCATTTGGATGTAAAATATGTGAACAATTCCTTCTTTGTCTCCTTCCTCCATCTAATCTCTTTCATGATTGATGTAAAATGAATAAGCAAAGCAATAAAGGAATAATAAATTAGACTTTTCATCTGGATTCTTTTCTTTGAATCTATCCTGGAAGGAGCAGGCAGCCTTCATTTTTTTATACACTCAGCATGCAATGTGGCAGAATACATGTAGCATAACATATGCCTTCATACCCATTTATCTCCTGTATCACTGTAGACGCTGATCTGAGGAACACGGTCCAGCAGCTGGAAGAAACGTGCAGCTGAAATCTTGGCCTTGGCGTAGTCTGGTGTGTAAGAGGAGGCTTTGCCAAGGGCAGTGCCACTGGTGACGATGGCTGAGATGACCCTGCCAGAGAAACCAATGTAATGTAACTTAGCAATCAATATTTGTATCACACATCCACTGGGTTGGGTCCTTTCTCCTTGGAACAATAGATTATTTTATTTTAAAGTTATAATTCTTAATTCATTCGTGAAATCACCATCAGTATTAAAATTACCTGAAAATACAATCACCATCAGAAATCACAATCACTTTTTTTTTAGCAATAGCTGGTAAATGTGTTTACATTTTGTAATTAACTCTCTACACAGTAGTTTTCATTGGTAGTGACAGCGTCCGCCATGTTCAAAAAAGATATGAAACAAGACTGATAGAAAGCAGTGTAGCCTGCAATTAATTGCGGAGGTAAACAGAAGTAACACACAGAATGACACCAGACTTGATAGTCTTCTCCTCTCACCTGAACACCAAGCTGAAATGGAGCCCCTCCTGCTGCACCAAGTAACCTCCAAACCTGTAGGAGGCGGAGTTGGTCAAGAAGATGACACACTGGGCGAAACCATAGCAGGCTCCGTACACTTTTGCTTTTTTCAGCGCCGCTTGGTATGGACCGTCTAGCTGGGCCTCGTACATGTCCACAAAAATCTTCTCTTTCCCCAGACCTGCGATGGTGCGGATGTTGTTCAGTGCCTCACCAGAAATCTGCAAATAAAAGACTTGGGTTAAAATTCCAATACCAGATTAAATGGCATGGTAAAAACCATGCATATGGTTGACTCAAAGTTGTTCCTAATTCTTATTTGTTTTTAATGGGTGAGGGAGAATACGATATAGACAAAGCATTTGCATCTGTTCTTATCTATATCCTATTTTATGCTGCTGTAAGCCAATTACTGCATTGGGATAATTGAGATAGTGTAAAGTACGTTCACAGTAAATTGACTTTTTCTTTGGTTGTGAGCTTTCTGGATCTCACTGTAATCTTTGTCCTGAAGTTTTATCCACTATGTGTTGTCTGTACCATGACAGCCTTTTGAGCCTGGGTGGCCCCAGCTGGTATTGAGCCTGACAGTGTTAGCTCTGTGCATAACTTGCCAAAAACAGGAGCACCTAATAAAATGCTCAGCTGTAGGGCTGAAGAGTTTTTCTTTAGTGATGATAAAAAACTGAAACCTAGAGCCTAAAATAGACATTGTTGTTAAACAGTCTCTTATCTGCTGTCAGTAAGTCGGCTGATGTCCCCTCCACCTGAAGGTTTAGCAGGATTATTGAGATAATGCTTTTGACGTGTCCCTCAATATCAGAATACTGTGGTATTTTCAAACTGGATGCTTATAAAGTCCACAAAGAATAAAATAGATTTTTGTGAAGTTGTACAGCACAAAAAACGTTGTCTGACCCGTCCTGCGACCTCCATCGCCTCCTTGTCCTGCTTGGCGAACCCCGTTAGCATCTTAGCCTGGAAGCCACCGGACAGAGCGATGAACGGCAGGAAGCACAGGATGAGCAGCGTGAGCTTCCAGCTGAAGTAGAAGGACATGAGGACGGCCACGCCGATGTTGGTCAGAGAGTTGACGATCATGCCGATCTGCGAGCCCGTGGCCTTAGAAAAAAAAAAAGGTGGAAAAGAAGGATCCTTTTACTATTCAAAGAGCTGATTCTCCTCATGGATTTGAACTAGATCACCCGAGCAGAATTTAACAAGTCCGGATACCAAGCAAAAATAATCAGTGAAGTCACATTTTCTGATACTATAATTTTATCCCTGAATATGGGACTGAATTGCTTGTCAAAATCACTATCTTTTTACACTGAAGCTGTAACTCACTCCTTGAACTTGTGAGGCATCAGTCGCCAGACGTGTAGTCAGAGCTCCGGGACTGTTCCTGTGATCATCAAACCAGCCAATCTCTTGGCCCAGCATGGCGTGGAAGCCGAGCCGCCGTAACCTGCGTGTCAGCAGCTCTCCAGACTTGGAGAAAGCATATCCCTGGAGACACACGCACAGGAAGTGTTTTTATTTAATCCAAAATACCATTCCAGTTATCTTCAACATAATGTAATATATAACTAATCTGGGAAACATTGTGTCTTTGCCATCCCTCTAACCCAGGGGTGTCAGAACTCATGGACCAACAGAACTACAACCCTGCAGGATGTGGAAAAATCTTTTTCATCCAAAGAAGGTATTCATTTGACAAAATAAAGGATATCTCTTGTGACTTTCCCCCAACCTTGAACACACACAGGGGGGTGAAGGCAGTAGAGAAGCACTAAAGCAATCAGTCTTGCTGAAGCAGACTACTACTCTACCTGCAGCATCTGTGTGAAGAAAGAGACCACGCCAACCATGACAAAGAACAGGCAGATACTATCAATCTCCTTCCTCTGAGCCACAGGATCTGTTACTGAGAATGTCTGCACACACACAAACACACACAGACAAGTACAAAAACATGTTAATAAAGCCGTCGTACAGTATTTACCAATGTAGATTTTTCATTTACACAGATTTTACTAACCCCAGGTTGAATCTTTCATTGCTGTCACTGTGTCTTTTTTTATACAACAACTGGGGGCCACAAAATGATAGCTTGATTTGTGTGTTTCAGAAATTCTGACTACAACATGAACCTCACCGCCAGGATTTGACTGAACAGCAGAGAGTAGACGGGGTTGACCCCTCCATTTATGGCTGCACCAAAGGATCCAAAAAGCATGTAGGGCCACTCAGGTATGTTGTACTTCAGGATCCTACCAACTGGAGCAGGCTCCACAATTTCCTCCTCTGGGATGGCATTCTGAGCATTCACACACAAAAATGCACATTAGCAGGCAGTCCAAGCTGTACATTGTGTATACTATCTAAGGATTGAAATAGGAAAAGCAAATGCCAACAACATTTCAAATAACAGTAATTATTGTTGACCTGCCTCAACCACCCACATATAAAATTGGATGCAAACACTCCAGCACACACACACACACACACACACACACACACACACACACCTCGGATTTATCTGCCTGTGACACAGCGTCTCTGGGGCCACGCTCTATAGCGATGGGAGCAAAAGATTCTGGCATCAGATTGGACAGCTGAGATCGGGACCGCTGGCGGACAGAGGCTCTGCAAAAGCAAAAACAAAAGAGCAAAAGTATGTAGCATAGACCTGTGCCACACACCACAGCATTTATAACCTAAGCTAATTTGCAATGCACGTCCCTAGATGGACCCATTTTTTTGTTAATACAATAACTCATCACTTACATAAAAGATAGTAGCGAACACAAAATAAACCTTAAAATGCAAAACTCACAACAAAATACAGACAAAACAATACAAAACACATGATGTATAAATCGCCATAAAACAAGAGCACCAGATTATTCATGACCACATGACTATATCCATCACTTCATGCACACGAATATTCAAAGGACACAGGAGTAAATTGCTGCTGTTGTTCTTCTTGCACTGATTACTGGGTGCTTGTAATGGTGGTGATCGAGGAACACGAGCCTCTTCTGCTGTTGCTCCAGTCTCGATGATAGTGTCAGCTAAATGCTCCAAATGTCGAAGTAAATGTAAGAGGGTAATTATGTAAATGAAGGTGCCAGTTTCTGCCACGGCACACCTCAATTTCAGCCACAACATGACTACTGTAATAATCCTATTTAGATGCACAGTCAGGACCATGGAAATAGATATTATACACAAGTAAGCAAAGGAGCAAGTAATTGAAGTGCAGGGTGATTGGGAATGTGCAATACCTCAAACTGGCCCTGTAGCTGCCTGCTCTGGATAGGTTTAGCCTCTCTTGCTCTTCTTCATTGTCAGCCACTAATATAGGAGATGCAACAAAAGGTGATGATCACAGTCAGTCAGTAGATCCCCTTAGTTTCTATGTTTGGATAAATATCTTTTTGAGACATTATCACCCAAAGTTGGCCCTACTTTGCCGAGCCTTCTCATTCAGAGCCTTGTCTCCTTGGCTCTGCAGGGTGACCAGAGTGAAGTAGACTCCCTTCCTCTCCAGCAGCTCATTGTGTTTGCCCTTCTCAACAGCTCGGCCGTGCTCGAAGCCAACAATCACATCGGCGTTCTTTATGGTGGACAGCCGGTGAGCGATAGAGATGGTGGTGCGACCCTTGCGTACCTGTGACAAAAATCAAATGTCTGTCTGTACATAATTTCTGCTGGGAACTGAGAAAAACACTCTTGATAGCTCAATAATCAATAATAAAAATGTTTTTTGGGGGGGGTTATCTGATTTTGAATAAATAACAGGAGTGAGACCTCAACTATAAAAAGATCTCTCTCTAGACCCCAAGTTTGATTTCACATTTTGTCAATATTTTGCACTCTTTGTTGGCTGTGAAGTGGATTTGTTTATTTTATTTTATGATAATGTGCTTTACCTTATCTATAGGTATCATTGTTCAAAATATGTATTATATCTTTACACATGGTATGTTCTTACAGTAGACAGGCCTACTTACTTGCATTGATCTTGATACTTTTTTTAAAACTGTCCACTGATTTAGCACGAGTACTCTTAAGTTAGGTCATTTGAAAATTTGAATATTTTTGGAACAAACTCTAAGAGGTATAGTTTTCATGTTATGTCTTATGTCAGAATTAAGTAATCCTCCTCTCTCCTTTACAACAAAAAGGAAAGAAACTGAAATTACTGAAAAATATTTTCTTCACAGAGGGATTTTAATCGTCTTGCCATCAGGGAATGAAACCATAAATGATCCAAACCTGAGATGATAACTGAAGCAAATTCAGCAAATAGACCAGTCACACTTACATTATCCAAAGCTTCTTGAACTATAGCCTCACTCTCGTTGTCAAGGGCAGAGGTTGCCATGTCCAGCAGCAGGATACGAGGTTTCCTGACCAGCGCTCGAGCAATGGCAATACGCTGCTTCTGACCGCCGCTCATCTGACCTCCACCCTCCCCCACCAAGGTGTCGAATTGCTGTCCAATTTAAAAACCACAAGGAAAGTTATCAGGGCTAGTGGTTGTTAAGACTTTGAATTTGTGCATGAGCGCTTTTAAATCCTGTGTGCCACTTTACCTGTGGCAGGTCCATGATGAAGTTGTAGGCGTTGGCCTCCTTCGCAGCACTGACGATGTCTTCCATGGAGACGTTGGGTCGACCATAGCGCAAATTCTCAGCAATGGTGGTGGCAAACAGCACGGGCTCCTGCTCCACAATGCCAATCAGCGAGCGCAGCCATTGGATGTTCAACCCTCTGATGTCATGACCGTCCAGGGTCACCTGAGGTAGGGGGTACAGAGAGCTGGTTTTGATAAATTGATTGATTATGCTATTAAAGTACTTTGCGGCTATAATGTGTTTGTTTTTGGTTACACTTTACTTGAAGTTTTCTACATAAGAGTGTCATGACACTGTCATGAACATGTCATAAAACATTATAAACAAGTCATAAACGTTTGACATAACGCTTCTTTTAGTAAGTGTATTGACAAGTTATGGTTATGGTTATGGTTAGGGTTCATGTTTCATGACAGTGTCATGTGTTCATGACAGTGTCATGTCATGTTTATGTAGAAAACTTCAAGTAAAGTGTTACCTTGTTTTTTTTGCAACAATGCTAGTTTGAAATGGTTAGTCTTGTGCATAACATTCATTTTGCTGTATGAGCTTATTTCCTTATCTAGAAGCCGAAAGGAATAAGCAAGTAAGGTGTGCAAAGACCTCTTATTCCAGTAAAAGTGAAAAATGAGCCTGTTAGGACCATTGGTTGAATAATGAAACAGATTGTCATGTACTTCTATCACCCTCGGGGGATGGTTATTTTTGAATCTACTAGAACAAAGAATTAAGCTTAAAAGGAAGGAGTCGGCAGCTATAGTGTGTCGAGGAAATCTTCAATCTCAGGAGTTGACAGAAAGCCCCACTGAATCACAGTATATTACATGATTGTCACATGAGAACATGTGTCTCAGCTGTCAAACCTACCATGCCCTCTTTAGGGTCATAGAAGCGCTGGATGAGCTGAATAGCAGTACTCTTCCCGGCTCCACTCGGACCAACAAAGGCTGTGGTCTCCCCTGACTTCACTGCAACACTGAGCTGGTCCAGGATCTGAGTAGAGATCACATTACACCATGGCAAAACTAACACTGAAAAAATCCAGGAATCAAATCGTTTCCAGAAAAATTTTACTCTCAGTTATATATAACGAGTGTAAAAGTACGCAAGTACCTTGACGTCTGGTCTGGAGGGGTAGAAGAAGGTCACATTATGAAACTCAATATCTCCTTTGACCCTGTCAAGCTTATATCCAGCCTCGGATAGACAATCAATCTCCGGTTCCTGACAGTGGCACATTTACAGAATGAGACTTGTCAACAAGAGGCAATGGTTTCCTATAAAAAAATACACCTTGTAAGAATTAAAATATTGCAAAATTATAACACCAAGCACTCTCACCCTCTCAATAGTCTCAAATATGAGGGTAGCAGCTCCACGGCCTGCAGCAAATGCCTCGAGACATGAGGAGGCCTGCCCCAAATTCATGGCTGCTATCAAAACACCAAAGAACACCTAGAATGAAGAGGTCAGTATATTATATCTCCAAAGACTCTCTTGGTTACATGGAAATTATGAAATTCCAATTGTTTTTCCCTGAGTTTTTTTTCTTCAAAGCAGCACTTTTTCGTTTTGTCTTTCACGGTTTTGAAATGATGAAAACTGAATAAAGGAAAGGCGGAATCCAAAGGTGAAACACCAAGTGGCTTCCAATCACAGAATTAATTTAGACTCTAAAATCCAACAAGAAAAGGCTGTAAATAAATAATTTTCCCATTTGCTCCAGTGATAATCTGTCAGTTAGTGTTGTAATGACCCATATTTTGTAAATATGGTAAGTGTGATACCTGCAGTAGGGTTCCTGGTGTGTACTCCCCAGTGTTCACCACCAGGCTGGAGCCATACCAGAAGGCCAGACCATAGCACAGAAAGATGATCAGCCACATATATCCGGTGAAAAAACCAATGATCAGACCCTTCCTGATGCCCCAGCGCTGCGCTGAGATCAGGTTCCTGTCGTACCTGTAGAGGAGGAGAGCTCACCTCAGCTGCATATGTATTGGAAAAAGTAAATCTTCCACTTTTCATGTGGCAAATTTTACCTTTGCACTTCTTTTTTCTCCCCACCGAAAGCAGCCACAGTTCTGATGGAGGTGAGGACCTCATCCGCTACAGCTCCAGCTTTGGCGTAGGCCTGCAGCTCCATCCCTGTTAGCTTAGCCACAAACTAGAGGAAAACCAAAGTGACACATAGAAGTCACTTAAATATTGTAGTTACTGTCATCTTTTTTTGATTTTTGTCTGGATGTATGGTGATGACGTGTGTCCATGTCGCAAATTGTATGTTTTATATGTTGTTAAAAAAATAAAAAATTGTGTTTGTATTTTTGATGTATGAGTACAAACTTTATGCATAAGTTCCTTGTGTGCAACCACTGTCTTGCTGTTTACCAAAAGCCTTTATGCCAAGGTTCTGGTACATTCACATACCCTTTGTTTTTTTGTTTTCTATAATAAAATGCTGAACCTACTTGTACAATCACGATCTTGAACTTTGTACAATCTGTAAAAAAACACCAATAAAAAGAGTTTGCAAAAAAAAAAAAATTGTTAATCACAAAAAAGAAAGTCAGTTGAAGTAAAGTCAACAAGTCAAGTCAAGAGAAGTCAAGTCAACAATTCTAGTCAAGTGAGTTTCAACTCAAAAAGTCAAGTCAACAATTAAAGACAAGTCTAGTCAACAAATCAAGTCAGTTCAAGTCAAGCCTCACCAGAGCCATAAGACCAGCTCCAACTCCGATCATTGGACTTGCTGCGACAATGACAAGTGTTAACTTCCACCCTTTCACAAAGCCAATGCAGAAACCACACACAAAGGTGGTGAAGCGCTGCAGGAAAATGGCAACTTGATCTGCAATGGCATCGTTGATCTTGTTGATATCACTGTAATACAGATAGAACCACTGTTACACATACACACCAATATTCCAGAAATACTCCACGAGACGGAAATCATGTCATCATTGCCCTACTCACTCTGACATGCGAGTGTTGAGCTCCCCTACAGAGGTGCAGTCGAACCAGCCGATCTCCATCCTCATCACTCTGCTGAAGTACAACTTCCTGACGAGCTGAATCTGTCTGGCAGCGGCCGTCACCCACAGGGAGATCTATAGTGTAAAAGACCGGTTACACTCTGATTTGTCCGGAGGACAAGGAGCACTACACCGCTTTTACATGATGAAGTTCAGCTTATTCATCATTAGGAGTACAACTCAGCCAACAGTTGTTTAATGTCTTCTGTGGCTCTGGAGGAGCTTTATCAAGTCTGAGAAAATAACCCTGATGATGTCATAGTGATGTCACCAGGGTCTCAGCTTGGGATTTGAAGCTACTTTCTTCTCCTTTTTTACAGAAATATGGCATTTTATGTGGATTTGAAAAATAAATGTGCACATGCTGGTTCTAATGAAGAAACACTACTGAGTTGCATTAAGGGAAATGTAGATTCCAGACATTTTTACCCATACTGGGACTACAATATCTCCCCCCATAGGCGGCATCAGGGAGGGGCTTGTGGGTGCTGTAGCTACCTCTAGGACAGTCATAGCACCACTAAGAAATTTCTGTGAATTATTTTAAAAAAAAAATAAGAGTAAATACTATAATTTATAATTTGTAAAAAAAAATAATAATAAATACATTAATCAGACAAACGATTATTTTTAGACTAAAAAACATAAAACCAACACAGGTGGTCTATTGACCTTTTTGACCTTTGACCTCCACTTCCTTACTCATTTTCGTAAGTTAGCATTAACAAAGCGTGTGGAGACTCAGTCAAAGCTAGGAAACGAAAATGATTGTGAACCCTTTTTTTGGAGAAAAAAACTGGGCTTTTTGGAAGAATATAGTCATTGTGATCCACACTCCATTTCAGAAGGTGGCAGTAATGCACATCTAAAAGTTGTTTGCCAACCGTCATAAAACGTCAGAAGAAGAAGAAGATTTTTGAACCTAATAGGGCTAATACAGGTGATGGTAGTAATGTATTTCTCATGAAGGTGTAGACCCAGCTAGAAGTCACTGACCATGCAGGACCAAGAAAAGCCGGAGGATGGAGCAGAGGAAGGGGACCCGCCCGCGACTGCTGCTGAATTGCTCTAGATCATATTAGCATTGTTTTGTTATTAAGATGTCTAATGGTAAGTGCATGATATTTTTTTCTCCGTTGGTTGCCTATTATAAATGTAATGCATTTGGTGTTTGATGCACACATTCTGATTTCTTGTTTCTATATTGCATAGCTCATAACATTAGATGCATGAAACGGAATACTGCTGAGTCATTAGTGCAGGTGTTGGGAACTGGCAGCATGAGTTTGTGAGCTCAGAGTCTGAGGCTGAAATGTGCACAGACGTGGGTGTGTCTGTTGCTTGTGAGCAAGCCCTGTCTGTGGCATACTTGTGTGAAGTGTTATATTCAATGTAGAGGTTTTTTTTCATATGCAGGCTTGTGAATAATTATTCTATTATTATCTCGCTTTGTGTTTTTATGACACTGGCGGAGCGGATAACGTTACTGCGTAAGTGCGCGCACCTGTCTACATGTCGTGGGTGTTGTAGTAGAAATTAAACTGTGGCAACCAGCACATTCATGGAAACCCTAAATTTCAGAGCATCCTCACTGAAAAGGCGAGCAATCCTATAGCACCAGCAAAAGAAAATCTCTCTTGCTTTGATTTTGACCATTATTTTTGAATCTGTCTTTTGTAAGCTTCCTAGCTTTATAAAAATCTCTAAACCATTTAATGCTGTGCAAACCAAATTTTTTTTTTTCTTTTAATAGAAAGTAGTCCCTAGCCTGCAAATAAGATTAAAACCAGTTTTCAAATGTGCCAGTAGGCCCCATTCAGTTTTTTGTCTGGTAATATGTTGTGGCAACTGTGTTGAATGCAGCATTGATATCATCCAATATACTAAGACGTTTTGGTGATAACATTTGTAATTGTTCATTAGTAAGGTGTCTAGATTGTTAATAACTGCACTTTTCAGAGCCTGTGAGAAATAGTCTGAGAGAAGAGAAGAGGTGACTACTTGCATAAGATCTGATGCCATGCAGTTAAAAACATTTTTCTTCAAGATTTCACAGTTGATAGGGTCTAAATGTGTCATGCTGATTGAATTGGTTTTAAGTGCATGCAAGGATGATACAGCCTAATCTAATTTTAGACCAACCTGAAAGTATCCCAGCAGGAACACAGCTGCTCCAATTCCAACATAATAGAAGGCAAATAGGGTCATTTCATATTCAATGTCAAGGAGCCTGAAAGATAGCACAAATACAGTAAATTAATCATATACGAGGCTTACACACCCACATACACTGAAACACAGATCTAAAACTTTTAATACCACATCTTACACTATGTTTGATGTTGGAAAAAAGCCCACCTCATGCATTTCTCACACCCCACTTACCCACACGGCCTGCCCTCCAGCGGTGTGAGCATCTCCCATGTTGAATTGTTCATGAAGCTCCAGTCCGACTGGTTCAGCGGCGTCATCAGGCCGATCCCCTCGGTGTAGTTCTTCTTCCACTGGATGGTGTTGTTCACACACTCCTTTCTGTCGTCGCTCAGCTCATTGAGCTCGATGTCGTACTCAATGAAGGTGTCGGTGAGCAGGCCGAACACCAGCAGCATGAGGGGCTGGGCCGAGCCGTGCAGCACCGCGCACACACTGCCCAATACCATCATCAGCACGTCCTTGCATGTGGCGAAACGGAACTGGACAGGCATAAAAGCACAGAACTTGCATTGGGTGGACAAATCTCAAGTGGAGAAGAAGAAGGCCAGTGTTACATCGTGAAGAATGAATATTTTACCAGCTGAAAGAAGCCAACCCTTATCGCCGGTTGCTCGTCATTTCCCTGATTTCTGTTTGGAATAGAAGACCAGTCAGTTTTATGTGATGTGTGAAAGTATACAGGGCCTCTATTTAGTGCTGGGCAATATATCAATGTTATATCGACATCGGTATATGAGGCTAGATATCGTCTTAAATTTTGCTCCCTCAGGTTTCTCTGGATGACACAAGTGTCTTTTTATGGTTTTAAAGGCTGCATAACAGTACAGTGATAACATTTTCTGAACTTACCAGACTTAACTAGCTGTTTTATTATTTGCCTTTACCCACTTTGTCATTGTATCCACATTATTGGTGATTATTTATCAAAACTCTCATTGTGTTAATATTTAGTGAAAGCACCAATAGTCAACCCTACAATATCGTGCAATATTGACATGGATGTATTTGGTCAAAAATATCGTGATTTAGTTTTTTCCCCACATTGCCCAGCTCTACCTCTATTGCTATCTTTTACTCACTTGTCATTATCCTTGGAAGTTGTCGTGGTCCTGCATAAAAAAAGACACAACACATGGTGAGCTGCTAAACCTATCTTCTGTTTAACACTTTAAAATAAAGACAAAAAACACATGCTTAAGAAATGATTTAATGCATGAACTAATGCAGGATGTATCGTAAACTTATGTTGTTACATCATTAGGATCATCAATTAATTAATTTTTATGCACAGACCGAATTGCCTCTAAAGTATCGAAAAAATGCCTTTTCATTCAATACCCATTTTCAATACATAAGGGGTTAATCTCATCAGCGTCAGTGAGCCAATAAGCATGCAGCATGCTTCTACCAAGATCTAATAATGCTTATGATTGGCGCGCAGGAACAACTCTACGTTACACACAGAGACTGGGCTCACATAATAGGAGCTGAAAAATAAATAAAAAGATTTGTGCCGTAATGTGTAATTTCTTTTTGTTTTTATAAAATTGGTATTGGTATCAAAGTCACGGTATTGGTACCACTATCAATTTTTTTTTAACTATACCAAACCCTAAACCAGCCCTTTTCCATTTATTCCCTGCCAGATCGTCAAAGTTTCTGTAATGCCTATGCCTTTGCTTTCCAACCATCTGAACCCAAACCCTATTGCTTCTAATGGCATTTGCAAGTTTCCACTGCACCCAATTAGAGCCGAGGAGTTTTTAACGCAGTGTCAGTGACTGTTCGTGAGCTAAACTGTCACACTAGGCAGCGCTGATCAAACCTGAATCAAGATTCTGCTTCTGCATTGCATAATTTTCACCTCAAATGTTTTCAGAAACATATTTTAGTGTACTGTTTAGCTGTAAAAGGAGAGTTTTGTGACCAAGTTGAGCCAAAACCAGCTGGCCAGAGCAAACATTCTCATTTTATAGCTAAACAGTACACTAAAAATATGTCTCTGAAAACATCTGAGGCGAGAAATGGGCATTGCAGAAACAGAATCTTGATTCATGAATGTGATTTTTTTTTTTTTTTTTCTTTTCACA
Organism: Sander lucioperca; assembly: GCF_008315115.2. Taxonomy (NCBI): domain Eukaryota; kingdom Metazoa; phylum Chordata; class Actinopteri; order Perciformes; family Percidae; genus Sander; species Sander lucioperca. Next base: position 13,719,178 of record NC_050196.1, on the reverse strand, counting down.
GCTGATCGGCCTCATGTAGTAGTGCCAGAATATAGTGACAGTTTGAGCAAATATGACAAAAAGTTATTTTTGATGAAAGTTACCAACTGTAGCATTAAGTGGCCCTGAAAGCTCAATGCATTGCAAATTAAGAAAGCACATGCAAATGGACTTCAAAAATCTTCACCTACTTGTCATTTTTCACAAAACGATTAATCGAAAGAATAATCACCTGATTAATCAATGATGAAAATAATCTTTAGTTGCAGCCGTATTGTGCATTCAATTTTGCATTAAATCAGCATGTCTAATGCATAGGAATGCATTACTTATTAAAATGTGTTTTTTACTCTTATTATAAAGTAATCATTTTCTGATGCAGCGGTGCTGTTGAAGACACACTACAACTAGAAATGTATCTTTGCTGTTTGGTGAAAACAATCAATCAACTGACCCATACAAACGCGTGCATGTCTGCCAACATACAACAACACACAAGTACACATGGTCATTGACCTCCACTGAGATAATGTCTCTTTCTATCTACCACATTTCTTGTGAAGGGGGCAACTTCACAGCAGTCAGTCACATATCACACATGTATTACTACTAAAATTCAACGTGTTATGTAGAATAGAAAGTTATATTTGTGCACGTTGCAAAAGAAGCTGTGTGCGGTCATTGAGGAAGTGGTTCAAGGAAATGTCACATAGCATAGAAGGTTAACCTTAAGCCGTTAACTATAGTTTAAGCCTTTTATGGTATAAGAATGCAATGTGTACTAGACAGATAAGCAGGAACACAGGAAAGGAAAGTGTCTGTTGCCAGGGAAACTTGGATGTTTGTGAATCCACAGCTGTGTTGTACTTTTATGCTGGACTCAGTAAACTTTGTTTAACTGAACTCTTCATCTCAGATTGATCCTTGTGTTCTGGTAAATTTATGTCCGATGTAAGAAGGTGCAGGAATTAATAAATTGGAGTCAGATTTGACAGGCCTTAGGCTTAAGGCCTTATTTTAGAGACAATTCCCTCTACAGTTAAAAAAACTAATTTATTACAACTTAAAACAATATCCAAGATGATTTCCAAAACAACGCATAAATAGTGATGCATAAAATACTCCAAAGAATACGTACGTATAGGAGCCAGCTGGTTCTGCAACACAAGAATAGAACAAGCATTTTAGTTTTTTTTTTTTTTTTTTACAATTTGACATCTGTAGCTGTAATTCTTACTAGGGCTGAACGATTTTTGAAATTAATCTAATTGTGATTTTTTTTCCCAAATATTGCGATTTCGATTTGATTATTTTTTTAAGCTCTTTGTCTTCTGTATTATTCAACAAAGACAAACAATAAATCATTTTATAGTATGAACAACACACAATTACACACTAGACAGTTAAAAAAGTAAAAATATAGTATATATATATACACACACACACACACACACACACACACACACACACACACACACACACACACACACACAGTGTATTTTTTTTTTACAGTGCACAGAGAGGAGCTGCCTCCAGCCCCAGCCCCTCCCCCTCGTGAAGTTGCGTGCTGCCGTGTGCGCTTGTTCAGAGAGGCTATCGTTACGTTAGCTAGTTGCTGGTGTTCTTGCCATGGGATTAACTGTACTAATAAAACTGTTGAAACACCGCGGCCACGCTGCTGTGAAAGCTCCCCGAACGTCATTTATCAGAGTCTGGTTGTTACCCCTCACGTGGCAGCTCCTCCACTCCATATCTTTATAACGGAGCTAACCGCTAACCGGAGCTAACCGCTAATCAGAGCTAGTTGCCAACCGAGCCTTGAGTTCTGCGTGTCTGTATCCATTAACTGCACGTATGGACTCGAACCAGAATAAAACCCTTCATTTTATTAAAATGGCTGTAAAAGTTTTAAACTACAACTCAGAGTTGTTTGAATGACAGAAATCAGCTCAAGGTACAGTGTAGCGTTAGCATGCTAAGTTGATGCTTTCTCTGCGGAGTGCAGACTGATTTGCTCTCGCGAGTCATGTGACCAAATCGCAGCCTTTGCGATTAGGAAATCGCGTTTTAACATATCGCGATATTATCGCAAATGCAATTAATCGTTCAGCCCTAATTCTTACCCATATTTTGTATTCAAATAAAATAACACATCTCTCTACCTGTTTATTGATGCATCTTCACTGTCATTGTGCATTACCTTCATCTGAAAAGTCATAGCTGTGGTTATCCTGTCCCAGTTTTTTAATGCTTTGCAATTTCACTGATCCGGTCGGCATGGTGACTCATCTAGGAAAAGCCAAAAGAAAGCACATGTCAGAGGTCCAAAACCAGAATAATTAGTATATGACAGCCATGTCAAAAAATGAAACCCCACTTAAGAGTACATTTATCGTTTTTAGCAGTCATCCACTTTCAAGGAAATAAAAAAAGAAGCTTTTGATTATGAGACATTAGGAATCAACTTAAAAATTAGACTTACCTAGATGTTTAAATTTTAACAGAAATCTATCTTTCTTATCCTTGATTGGAACTAATTCACGAGTTCTTACAAAAGGAGTCAAGTCAAATTAAACCAGCCGTAGCAGCAGCACTCAAGTCCAACATCCAGATATTTATTTTAATGTCCGACAGCTAGTTGTAGTTGTGCCAGCTTGTCACGACACACTGTGTATCTTGTCAGCATTCGCATGCTCTTATTGAAGAGAATTGGCTGGGACTCGGGGTCAGAGTGTTGTGCTTTCAGGTACGTGTCCTGCTGTTCTTATGCTGCTAAAAAGGCCATTGACCTTGCGGGCAAATATTTTACCTGCAGAGGCTCTGCACTGTTTTTGCATTCTTACTAACTGAACATGAATTTAAGACTATAACACAGGTGATAGTCTTAAATTATAATTATGTAATCCTTTTTGGATTGGATTTATTTAATTTATGAATCATATGCAAAAAGAAGGCTTCAAACACAAAAGTCTAGTTGGCTGTTTACTTGTATGGACACAGATGCTATAGTTTCTCTTAAACTGTACACTGGATTATTACGCCAGCTTGCCTGTCAGCCAGGCGGATAATAGTATTAAACTGGAAGCAGCATAAACCAAACTGTTTCAACACTGACAATGGGCCGAAGGAGCGTTTGGGGAAATAATTTCTGCAAGACTTCTTAAGGTCCTGATTAGTGCAGGGATTAATAGAATTTTAGACCAGAAGCTTTAATGAACAATTTATAAATTATTTCTATAGCTAGTGTAATTCCTTTTAAAAACAAGGTTGTGACAGCTTCAATGGACTAATATCAATGGAGTCACTTTGTAGATCACTTGACTTTCACTTTGGAGTGAGTATTGGGATTACTATACAGTGTTTTATTGCATTACATAAGAAATCCCCAAACTTTCTCAGTGAAGGATTATGAAAATGATGCTTTACTGTGTCAAAAAATTAAATTGTAAAACCAGTCTAATATTTTAATAGATGCGTTTATTAGACATAAACTCTAATTGAGCTTCATTGATTATACACTGTTTTGATTATTCTAGCTGCAGTGGGTATAATGCAAAAAAACCCACCAGAATTTGAAGTAGAGTGAGACATGTTCCTGCAGCTCTCCCTCTCTCTCTGTAGTCTGGTGCAAGGATAAAGCGTGGTGGATGTCAGGCGTTGCCCCTCCCCTTCTGCTATCTGTGTTACTGTTTCCAAAATCCCTTCCCCTACAGGAAACAACAACCTCCACGCTAGCAAGCTACACGCTGAAAATGCTAATAATAATACATTTGAATCATGCAATAAGGAAGGCCTCTTTGGTTCTTTCTTTGAATAATTGAAAAGATTTAAAAATAATGTGTTTTTGGCATTTACTATCTAACTGGGACATGCCAGCATGTTTGCCCACCGGTTATGGAAAAAAATGTATTCTCAAGCATTGCCTATCGTCTGCAGTGAGCTAGCGAGGGTAACGTTAAACACAGAGGCATGGTGTGAAAATGCCATGGTTTTGGATGCGTCCCCTTGGGTCGCAATATTGGAGGACCAGGTGAAAACCCTGCAGTCAAGGGGGGGCAATTAGCCATTTCAGAGCTCGCCCCCCTATGTGCAAATGTTCAACCAAAACAAACAGATTTCTTCTCGAGAATATTTTGCAGAGGCTCTGTCGCTGCATCTAGAGCTTAACATGTTTTCATGTGTATCTTGGCACAGTTCACATGCTCTTTTTGAAGAGAATTGGCTGGAACTCGGGGTCAGAGTGTTTTGTGTCCTGCAGGTTTATGCTGCTAAAAAGGCCATTGACCTTGCAGGCAAATATTTTACCTGCAGAGGCCATGCACTGTTTCTGCATCCATACTAACTGAACATGACTTTTGTATTACAACCTGTGATAGTCTTGAATTATAATTTTTAGATATAGAGATAGATAGATAGATAGATAGATAGATAGATAGATAGATAGATTATATATTTTATTTTTTTTATTTATTTTTTTTTATTCATAGACACTCATTCAAACTTCCCACTGTCACCGACACCTATTAAAGGCACGTGGTTCAGACCAAGGAAGAGACACCGTGTTAATGAAATAAAAGTCCCCTGAAATAAAAAAGTAGTCATTTGAAAATGTCCTTTTAAAAATAAAAACTTATTTATTTATTGAACTATATTGACTCATTTCAATATTTATATTTACATATATTTCTATATTTATTGCCTCATTTATTTATTTTTTTCAGGATGTATTTTATAGGCATTTTTGTTTATTATAATTTTATTTATTTAATGTATTTTTTCATTTCATATAAAATGGCAATCCATATTTTTTAGGTGGCTAAAATACGTTTTACTGGTACCCCCGTCCATATCAGTACGTATTGCTCTATTCAAAGCCACCAGCCCTTCTTTTGACAAAAACACAATCATTTTACCTCGCAGAACATGGGAATTGCTACCAGTGCCTCGACTGGTTATTAAGAACCAAAGTCACACAATAACACAAAATTTGGTGAACCAGTTTCCAGTATTGTGTGATAACATGGCCTCAACAGCAGTGCATTGCATAGCTTCCTGTATGCTTCCCTAAACATGGGGGACCCTGCCGACCGCCCTTCCAAGTTACTGTACTGTTATGTATTGTACTGTACTGAAACAACGTCATCATACAGAACCCTACATCAGGTCACGTGAGGAAAAGTTTTTAGATGGCTTGGGAAAACAGCAGTTTGTTGCTAAAACATACTTACTTCGACCAACATGTGAATGTTTGAATTTAAATACATAAGGAACGCTACTGGGAAGCTACATAATGATATAAAAACCTGAAATACACCAAAACATGATGGTCTCGCCCTTTGTTCGTTTCAGTACACTCAGGGGTTTTGCTGCTCCAGCATAACTTGGTCTGGTATAACCAGTAGCTTATAGTGGCTAATGTAAGTTAATTTTAGCAAATTTCAGCTAATATTTCTATAAAAACCAACATTACTGACTAAATTGGCTTACTTTATGACTCATCCCTAGTTTTGCTACTGTTACATTATGCATGCACATTTGATAATAATAGTAATAAAAATAATACATTTATTTATAAAGCGCTTTCAAATCAAAGTGCTGTACAGAGCATAGAAAATACAGTTTAAAAACATTTCTAATGACTAAAATAAACACACACGGACTCTCAGAAAAACATACAAAGAAATTAGGCATCATACGCAACAATAAACAGATGGGTCTAAATATAACATATCACATAATCGTCACATTGGTAAAGCTATAGTTTTACTATACATGTGAGCATGAGTTGTGTATATGTTGCTGCAGGTTGACATTTAGGTTATTGCCCTCTTCAGCTTGACTTCGTGACCACCTTCATGTTGTCTGTCATCTTGTTTAACCTTGAATGCAACAACAAGGGGAATACAGATATTATACTGCTGAAATCTAAATCTAAAATTGTTTTCTTATGCTGCTGAAGCTTTGTTTACATCATTAAAGTTTAAAAAAATATTTACTTAATTTTAATTGAGACTTAAACAAAATGCTTCATTTATGTCTATAAATAAGGCCCTTCAATTATGTATGTATGAATATAATATTTATATTTATTGATTTTAATTGTCAGAAAAATTACTGATTTGGCCTGCACGCTGCATGAAAACAACTGATTGCTCACTGTATACTGTCGGTCAGTCACTGCTGCCTTCAAGTGTCGTCAGGAAATTACAAAGAGGATTATGAACATGTGTCCAAAATTGTTGGAAAATTGCATTAACACCAACAACACCGAGAAGTTTAAATTGGGTGTACTGTATTTTCCCTTTGCAGCCCTGTGTAAATAACAATGTTGTATATTTCTATGATCTGTTTTCTACTGAAAACATCAAATACATTCCTGAAGCGTTTACATGTGCAAGAATTTGTAATTGCAACTTTATTATTGGACATAGGAGTGCTTAAAGGCAGAATCTGCACAACAGAATTACAAAACAAATATGCTGCCACCTTGTGGTTAAAATGTAAGAAGCTTCAGATGATCCTCTCAGTGGACCATGCAATTTTGTGGACTGTAAAAAAAACCAACTAAAAAACAAGCTGCATTTCCGGTGTGCAGTGGAATTAATTCACACATACCAAGTCACTGCAATATTTTAGCAATCTATTCAACAAATCAGAAAACACAACAATCACCAAATTAGAAAAGTAGCACCCTATTATCCCTCTTAGTTCTGCGTAGACATCAAAGTCACTCAGATAACGAGAGGAAATAGGAAGCAGCATGTTTCTTCTCTGCCATTAACACTGCTAATGCTCATGCTAACTTGGTTTCACCAACAGCTAGCTTCTGGAGAAAGTGAAATAGCTAACAAGCTAAAGACTTAGTTTCAAAAGTTGGTGGAAACCAAATAAAAGCTAAAAGGTTTCATGTAGTCTATATATAGGGCTTAAATTTATCAGGTGGCCAGAAACAAAACTTAAATGTGACCAAAACGTTGTGTGCTTGTGTGCTGGACATGTAAGTAGTATGGAATTGTTTGCTAACACTACGTTAGCCATGACAGCTTCATACGGTGATACTATAGGTCAGGTTGTCTGGCTTGTTTTGTGATTATTCTGCTACCTAGTGGCTAAAAATATATGCATGCACATTGAAATACAAATATCGAGAAACATTACATTCCAAAGTCAGCACATATTTATAATGCTAAATGTCCATTTTAAAAAGTAAGAAAGTGACAAATGTTGTAACAAGTGCTGTTTCTCCTTTTCATGTTGACTTTATATATTCATTATGTGAAGCTCTAAAAATGTGGGTTTAGTGCAAACCCTCTTAAACAGTAATACTGTACTTACAAGTACAATTTGAGGCACAAGCACTTTACTTGAACAGGTTACTTGATTTTGTGTTGCTTTATACTATTAGTTTGCAAATCAATTGTAACATTAAACATATGAGATAAACCCATTTACAGCTAGATTTAACTACCTGACATTACTTTAAGTAGTCTCACTTTGCTTTAAAATGTTTAATTACCTGATAACACGTAAATAATGAAATACTATAAATGAATACCATTCATTTTTATAATTCCTCTTCCATTAATTTATTATTTAAACTGTTTAATCTGTATGTAAATAAAGCACAGTAATGTAGTGGAAAATACAACTCACAACTTTGGCCACCACCTTTTTATATTTAAAAATTAAGACTTAACACACTCAACTCACATTGGAAATTAAGACTGAAGACTTTGAAGACTTCCTGCTGGATCCTTAATGTGGTTAATAATGCATACATATGCAAAGTACCTTTTTATATAACCTTATTGTATTTAAATAATACATCCAAGTCTTCATGCTATTGCTGTAACCAACCCGGTCAGTCATCAGCAACCATAATGTATGCGGGACACGATCCATTTCCATACAGGTAAAATAAATAATAAACCTCAGTCTCTGTTTGCAATAACTGGCACAAGGAAACAGAGCCCACACAATAGTGGTGGCATGGAGTTGCCTCCCAGCTACTGTGTTAAAAGCCTAAATATAGGCTACTTTAAATACTGTAGCAAACAGACCAACGTCATAGACAACCCATTCCAGTCTGACTTAAGCACATCGGATGGAAACACTCCAAGGTTTTCTAGAACCTCTTGCGTGAAAGGGGCATAGCACTGACGATTAACAGTGACTCGTTATTTATACATGTAACTTAAAACTGCAGCAGTCTGCGGCCTGCAACCCTTCAAGTTACGCCCCCTGCCCTGCTTCAAGTTACGCCCCTCGCCTGCAGTCTGACAGGAAAAGGTTGTTTTTTTCTGTCAGGCTGTACACTCCTCAGCTGGTTCTTTGGCAAAGTTTTGTGTGATCGAGACGGGCCGGGAAGACCTCTGCACAACAGGTATAATACTTGGTAGGCCTATCATTATTTACCGTCCTTTCAACACGACTAGCGAGATTACTCTGAAGAGAATACTACTACTACTACTACTACTTAATTAACAAACTTATCATAATTAGCTAATGTTTCCGTTTACTTTGGTATCATATAACGTTAGCATAGCTAGGAACCGGTATGTGCGACAGAACAGTATCGTTAGGCTGAATTGGTTTGGCGACATTTTTATTTAAGTTTCTATAAACTTTTAAATTTGTATACACCACTTTATCAGAAGCCTACCGCTATCCGAATATGAAATAACATGTCTTCTAATTATAACGTGAAATCGTTTTTATATCCATAAAACGGACACAGTTGACTTTTAATTTGCTACCTTATCTAAAGAGAAACCACGGGTTTCAAAGTTCATTTACCCGTTAACGGGTAAATGAACTTTGAAGTTGCGCAATTTAGTATCGCCAAAGTTTGTGAAGCCAGTGAATGACGACGTTAATTTAATTTACAAGCTATGTCATTTGTCATATTAACGTAAATCACAAATCGAAGTCGTCAGACAAATGGCTTACTCCGCTGTAGTTTTTCATATATGTACATTTATTCAAAAGTTAGTTAAAATTGAAATATATTGCATTAACTACAGTGTGTAAAAAGACTGGAGCTAATTTAAACCATTTTATATAATGTCGGTTAGGTTAACATTGCATTGCATCCAAAAAATCGATAATGTGTTTGTGAATGGAAAATATATCTGCAGAAAAAACTACAGTTAGAAGGAGAAGGTACAGTATTTCCTCATAAATGTAGTGAAGTATATAACAAGTACCTTAAAACTGAAGTGCAGTACTTGAGAAAATTTAATGTGATGTCTTCCCTCTTTGTTCTTACAGTCATGTACCTGTATCTGCTAGGGCTGGTGGTTATCTACTACCTGTACCGCTGGGTTAGGGAGCTACCCAGGGTCCCTGACAAGGGCAACAAGTATGTGTACATCACAGGCTGCGACTCTGGCTTTGGCAACCTCCTGGCCCGCCATCTTGACAAGAAGGGGTTCCGAGTGATCGCCTCATGTTTCAGCGAGAGGGGAGAAGAGGATCTGAAGAAGGCCTGCTCCAGCAATCTTATCACAACACACCTAGATGTTAGGTCCAAGGACAGCGTTGCCAAAGTTGCAGCGATGATCAAGGACAAAGTTGGCGAGCGTGGTGAGTGCGAAGCGTTAACCGTCTCTTTGTTGGTCCAGACTGAAATATGTAACTATTGGATTGATTGCCAGAGCATTTTGTACAGCCATAATTGGTCCCCAGAGGTTGAAGTGTACTGACTTGTCCTCTAGAACCACCATGAGGTTGGCATTTGTGGTTTCAAGTAAAATTTCTGAACAATTATTGGATATATTGCCATGGAATTTAGTATAGACATTTACCTTCCTATCTGGATGAACTGTAATAACTTTGGTGATCCTGAGTTTCCATCAAATTTGTCCAACACTGAGCACAACCTCACAAAGCTATACTGTTTCTCAGTGTTCTGCTTCCATAAAATGCTGCTGTTTGATATCCACAATCCCAAAAGCACACACTCACACATTTAACCAGCCTACACTGATGCCAGTCCAACATACAACTCTTTCCTCTCATCCGAAAGGTATTCAGCCTGTATTAACATGCTTTGAATTCTTTCTGCTCTCTGTCTGGTGCAACTCTGCTAGTTGTGAAGAAACCTAATAGGGGAAAAACTTAGTTTAAACGTGTTAAAAATGGTTTTATTGACTGGATGTCCTCTGTGTGATCCTTCTAGGCTTATGGGCTGTAGTGAACAATGCAGGCGTGTCTGTTCCCTCTGCCCCGTGTGATTGGCTGACCATCGATGACTACAAGTCCATGCTGGACGTCAACCTGAATGGAGTGATTGCAGTGACCCTGAGCGTCCTGCCGCTAATTAAGAAGGCCAGGGGAAGGGTGGTCAATGTAGCCAGTGTGTTTGGGAGGATCAGTATTACAGGAGGGCCGTACACTGTCTCTAAGTATGGTGTGGAGGCTTTCAATGACAGCCTCAGGTGAAACATTAACTCACACAATCAATAACGTCAGTATGTCAGAGTAAAGATTTTCAGCCCTGATTAAATAAATGTTTTGCCTAGGTTAAACATGGTGCCTTTCGGTGTCAAAGTCCTCTGCATTGAACCAGGCTTCTTCAAAACAAATGTGACTGACGCTACTATCCTAACCAACAATGTGAATATGCTGTGGGAAAGACTGCCCAAGGAGACCCAGGATGACTATGGAACTGAATATCTAAAAAAGTGTAAGTTTGGATCAAAGTTTTTTTTCTTCATTCATACATATTGTTATTCATCTATTTATTTATTCCACTCATTTTCCCTCCTAGCCTTAGCGGTAATATCAGACAAAGTTTCCAAGATGACTGATGGAGATCTGATGAAGGTGGTCAGCTGTATGGAGCACGCTGTATCCGCTGTGCGGCCCCGCACCCGCTATTCCCCAGGCTGGGACGCCAAGCTTTTCTGGCTGCCGCTGTCGTACATGCCATCCTGTTTCACTGATTATCTCATAAACATAGAAGCCATTCCTATTGCCAAGCAGGAGCAATGAATTGTGCTGGGTTTTTTTGTATCCACGTGTGCATATTTTATGCAATTGGTATAATACAGCTTTAACAGTGTATTACTGATACGCGCACGTTTGTGTAACAAACATTTGGCTGATATACTGTTACATAAAAATTACAATTTTAAAACATTACAGTGTGTCTCTTCTCTGAATACTTTCTAAAGACTTGGTTTTCTCACAAGCAGTTACATTGTGTACATATTCAGGGCCACCTTATCTACGGGTAGATAGGGATTTGTTCATACTAATGCAGTTGGCCTTGATGATAGGCATGTGTGAAAGGTTAGGGAGGAGCAATAAAAAAAAAACAGCCAGATTCAGACTTGATTTCAAAGTACATATGGAGCAGGACTATGTTGGTTTCTGTTATCCATCTTGAAAGAGTTTAAAGTATTGCTCTGTTAGTGATTTCCTTGTACTTCTAATTGTATTGTAAGTGCACAATATACATTTTTATATATATTGTTTTTACAAAAGCAGCAGAGACATCAGACAGGACTGATTTAGTTTCCGCAGAATGGATTTAAAAGTATTTTTTATTGACTATAGTCATACATATTTTCTCCTGCCTGCTGTGACTGTAGGCTGTCAGGAGACATACACCTAAAAACTAAGTGGACTGGTTGTGACAGATTGTGCAGCAGGATGCTGATCAACCTTTTCTGTGGAGCTTTAGTCAGCACTATCAGACCTGTAGCAAACACTCACTACTGCCTGCTACAGTAGCTAGGAAGCTCATCTCACAATGTGCATGTGTTTCAAGATCAATGATCTTGAAGCACATCTGAATGTAAGAGACGTTTGAGCCAGAAGGTGCAACTTTACTCCTTACTTTGAAGTCTACTTCCAGTGGTAATTACCTTACAACCATTGGTGTGCCTTATTTTTTCAATACTTTACCCTTAAAGATAAAAACACTTATCCAATCATATGTGCAGTTTAGGCATGGGCTGGTATAAGATTCTGACAATATGATAACCTTCAACAAAAATACCACGGTTTCGCATATTGCAATTATAGCTTTACAATGCATTATTTTGAAATGTCTGGGTAAAAAACAACTTATTTTCCTCCATTGAACACTTATTTTAAACAGCATAGCCTATAGAATATTTGGCATATTTTTAAATGTGTACCATTTTTAGTTAAAGTAAATACAATCGTATTTTTCAATGTGGATCCCCTAAAAAGAAAAAAATTGAGATGTTAATTTAACCAGAATCTGTAATGAGTTAACTCTGGTCTAAAAATGTGCCCTTTTGATAATATAGCACTGGATTTAAATTACATGATCTAATTGTTTTTATTGTAAAAAGATATCTACAATTACCCCTATGAATGCTACAATTTAATTTCTCAATGTAAATTCACATGTGGAAAGTGTTTATTTTGTGCACACACTGTACAATAGTCACAAAACCAAATGTACACAATGTTAACTTAAACAGACGTGACATCAGCTCAACTTATTTTAACACCATAGTAAAAGTACTAACTTTGCAGAAAAAGTGTACTTGTCTACTTAGTGAAGTTACGTTAGGAAAATAGCTGACGGCCATGTTATCTGCCTTGTTAGCAGCCTGAAGTCATTTCACTATTGCGACACACGCTACATTAATTGTCATAGCCGATTCCAAATGTTCAAATACAGCGTTACCTTGAATTTGTTGGGGGTTTGGTGTCTGTGCTTTTTCAGTACTGCAACGATTCCAACAGCTCATACCTTTAAACAGCTTACCGGCCCATGCCTAGTGCAGTTTATTTCAGCTGTTCCGAGAAGAATGCAGATCTATCGAGCTGCCATCTGTCAGCTCTGTGAACAAGTTTTGCTGTATTTTTTTGGACAAGACAATGACCACAAGACACTAACAAAGACAGGAAAATCAACTCACCACTCAACTCTCCTGCCAATTCAGCTAACTGGCCGTTCGAGGCCGACTGTCTACCTCAGATGCCCAAGAAACTCCAGGTATCTCCCCAAATACTGATGAATTTCTACTCCTGCATCAAGAGCGTCCTGATATAAAACGTCACACCCTGTACAGAAACAGCACCGAATAAGACTACAAAACCCTGCAGAGTGGTTTGGTCGGCTGAGCATGCAGTAGGCGGTGTCCTACCACCGCTAAAGTATGATGAATAATGTACAAGTTAAAGAGTTGATGGGAAAACATCACTGGAATTGTAAAAAATAAAAATGTAAGCTGCAACATGGTTAAGAAAGTTTCAACAACTCAAGACTGCCATCCTGTGGTCAGAGTGGAGCCATTTCATGATAGTCACCATTGGGAACAAGATTCTTAAACTAAGCATATAAGAAATATACAGTTGACATGTTTTGTGTAAAGACAGTGTTTTATTCCATCTTTCATTGGAAACATTAAATAGAACTTTCTTTCAGGATGACTAGACAGGTACATTTGCATTTTGACATGTTTACAAACCAAGTGCTCCTAAACGCAGAACCGCTCTCCTTTTGTTTTTCTCTCCCCACAACAGTTAGAATGTTTAGATGTTTATGAGTGCTCCTCAGCCAGCTTCTCGGCCTTCAGAACGACTTCCTCGATGGGACCGACCATGTAGAAGGCCTGCTCGGGCAGACTATCGTACTCGCCTACATGGAAACAGGTACCAAAGAAAATATTAGGAGGGACACAATCTAGAAATGTGAATAATTAAGTACTTTAACAAGTCACATCAGTTTCCTAAACCACTTACCGGCAAGGATAGCCTTGAAGCCCTTGATGGTTTCCTTGAGGGGCACCAGCTTTCCCATATGGCCAGTGAAGACCTCGGCCACCTGGAAGGGCTGGGACAGGAAACGCTGGATCTTGCGGGCACGGGCCACAGTCAGTTTGTCCTCCTCAGACAACTCATCCATACCCAGAATGGCAATGATATCCTGCAGGGACTTGTAGTCCTACAGAAGGAAAGTAACCATGCAAGCCTGATAAATGTTTAGTTAGTCCCACCAAAATAAAAATTCAGTTTCAAAATATAAGTCCCAAACCTGAAGGATTTTCTGCACACCACGGGCAATTTCGTAGTGCTCGGTGCCGACAATGTTGGGGTCCATGATACGGGAGGTTGAGTCCAGGGGGTCGACAGCGGGGTAGATACCCAGCTCAGCGATAGCACGGGACAGCACAGTGGTGGCATCCAAGTGAGCGAAGGTGGTGGCAGGGGCAGGGTCAGTCAAATCATCAGCGGGCACATAGATGGCCTGGTGGAGAGAATTGAGACTTGGTCAATCTTAATTGTGGCAAATTTCCCTTTGGGTCATCATGCATTAAGTAACGCAGAACTAAAATAATGATCCCTTTACTAGCAGTGATCCAATTCTACATTAGTTTTATCATTCTTTCTATTGTCCTTTAATGTTGTTTTAGCAAGGACAACGATGGGTTAACATGCACTGGCACAATGAGTCAGCTATCCTAATTTAAGTCATTTACCTGCACAGATGTGATTGAACCCTTCTTGGTGGTTGTGATTCTCTCCTGCATGGTACCCATGTCAGTGGCCAGAGTGGGCTGGTAACCCACAGCAGAGGGGATACGACCCAGCAGGGCAGACACCTGAGAAGTAAGATGACTTTGGTCACCATCAAGCATGTCATTCAACATTTATCTGAATTTAAAAAATAAAATAACCTAATAACAGCTGTTACAAATGTATCTTTAGGGAAACATTTCCTGCCCTTTTGCTACTGACAGACATGATGGGAGTTTTCACAGACCTCAGAGCCAGCCTGTGTGAAGCGGAAGATGTTGTCGATGAAGAGCAGCACATCCTGACCCTCCTGGTCACGGAAGTACTCCGCTACGGTTAATCCAGTCAGAGCCACTCTGGCACGGGCACCGGGGGGCTCATTCATCTGTCCGTACACCAGCGCCACCTAGCAGGGACAACAGTTCAGGTGAGTGCTTGATGTTTGCTACTATGCCATGGTATGTCTTCCCCCGCCCCCATGTGCCACAATTTCAAGTTTAATTATTTTTTGTGGAGGCTGGCCAAAGTCCTCACCTTGGAGGTAGTGTCCTTCAGGTTGATGACACCGGACTCAATCATTTCATGGTACAAGTCGTTTCCCTCACGGGTACGCTCTCCCACACCGGCAAACACAGAGTAACCACCATGGGCCTTGGCCACGTTGTTGATCAGCTCCATGATCAATACAGTCTTGCCCACACCAGCACCACCGAACAGACCTGTGACCATGAGAAATGTAGGATTAGTTTTAATGATATTACCAAGTAGCTTCAAAGACTACAGTATACAATACTGCATATACTGTAGAAGCACAATCGTGAGCAAACATTTATGTTTAAGCACATACCAATCTTTCCTCCCTTGGCATAGGGGGCCAACAGGTCCACCACCTTGATGCCAGTCACCAGAATCTCCTGCTCTACACTCATGTCAGTGAATTCAGGGGCCTCAGCGTGGATAGGTGCAGTCCTGAGGGAGGGGAGGGGGACAACTTGCAGCTATTCAAAGAGCAAACTTGTTTTTGCCAGCCAACTGATTTTTAAAGCTCAATTTGTAAGCATGGCAAGCTCTTTAACACCTGCTAATCATTGCCCCTTCTTATACTGTCAATTACACAAGACATTGTCATTACAATATTGTAATCCAATGTGTTATTTTCAAAGTAAACTCACTGCTTGGTGGAGATGGGACCCCTTTCGTCGATGGGCTCACCGATGACATTCATAATCCTGCCCAGAGTCTCGGGACCCACTGGGATTCTGATGGGGGCACCAGTGTCCAGAACTCTTTGTCCACGGACCAGACCCTCAGTACCATCCATAGCAATGGTACGCACTGTGTTCTCCCCTAAACACAAACATTTGTTTAGTTTATTGTCCACTGTATAAACGTATCGTTTTCTGTCTGCTCATATGGATGCAGGACTTTGTTATAATTTAAGTTGCTCACCAAGATGCTGTGCCACCTCCAGGACTAGCCTGGAATCACGGCCTGCGACCTCCAGGGCGTTGAGAATGGGAGGAAGGTCCTCATCGAACTGAACGTCGACAACGGCACCGATGACAGCCACAATGCGCCCGGAGGCGGCGGTTGCAGCGGCGGCAGGTGCGACATAGTCTCTGCCTGTAAAGTAATGCAGACATAATGTGCAGTTAGCTCAGTGTCATACATGTGTGCTACAGTCATGACCTTGTAATGCTAGTAGCACAAATAGTCTTCAACATGGCACCATGTCCGCTGAAAAGCACCGGATAGAGCAGTCAGACAACTGGCCGCTCCGTCTCAATGTCAAGTAAGTGTTGCTAGCTAAACTATGAATCAGCTTTTAAACACTAAAATGATCGAGTAACGGCCTTTAGCAAAACAAACGTACTTGTGTGAAATGTACTATTATGAACACTACAATCTCAAACAAGCCACTTCCCCGCGGCCTACATAACATTAACGTAGAAAGACTGACAGATGAATGAAGCGTACTTCGAGCTAACAATGCTAACGCGACTACTGCCAATGACAGACGCAGGACATTCAATGGCAAGTAAGTTAGTTAATCATACGCGTTATGCTTTTTCTATATGTAACGTTAGATGAATTGAATGAGTCTGTGGATACATGTTGCAGGAGACTGTCAAGACCTTGCTAAAAAGCACTTGTAATGCTAACTTAGCAGGCTCTGCACGGTCTCACACCGCCTCATGTCATTACATAAAGGTCATTGCTGCTAGCACAAGAAAAACACAGCCCAAGTCATTTTCTGATGCATGACATCTGTCAACAGGAGCATATGTGCACATGTTTACACATATAAACGTTAGAATTGCTCCAGCATTTATCAAATTAGACATTTAAATGTTCAGGCCTGCTACGCCAGCGTGTTACTAGCAACAGCTAACATTAGCATTGCGCCTGCCCTTCTCAGACAGGCTCGTAAATGCGTAGGTCTTTTGTACAATTTCGCTCAAAAGCACCAAGCATGCAGGACTTACGTGAAAGGACGGCTGGGGATCCAACGAGAGCCTTAAGGGGCTGAACCCCAGGCTTAAGAGCCTGTAATGCCCCGGTGCAGCAGCGTCCCACAGCTCCCAACATTGTCAAAATGGCTGAAGGTGGAAAGAGACAGAGGATCTTGTGGCTTTATAATGAATGGCCGCTGAGGCGAACTGCGCGTGCGCGCAACGTAAAAAGGCTGAGCATGCGTAGATGTTGAGCGTATCCAACTCTGCCCTCCAAATGTGACTGTTGAATGACAGTCCAAACAAAAGATTACAGATGAGTTAAAACATTAATATCAGTCGTTCTATTATTTCAGACCAACGTGGTTTTGGCATTGTAGTGGTGCCACTGTTCTATTTGTATACAGTGTCCCACGTCAAGGAGAGTAAAGCTATCTGCTGGACTCCTGACATTTATTGTTGATGTCTGGAGTCCCTGTTTTGCTTAGGTCATTAACAATGCTCTCATTTCCCAGGGAAATTGTAAAAATATCCGCAGTTAGTTACATGTTCTGATTGAAAACTAGACTTAGTCTTTACAGAACTTTAAATTAATCATTAAGACTTTAGTATTCTATTTTACTCAACATAAGGTGTCAGTTGACCTCATCATGTCAATGGTATGTAGACTTAAAACACTGTGTCTGCACTGACTAAACTAAACAGCTAGGCTGGTGACAGTGGTGGGCATTGATTAAAGTACTGTACTACTTAAGTACAATTTCAAATTACTTCCCCACAGGGTCTGAGGGCGCTCTCCACCAGGGGTATCGCTTTGTTGATGGCATTGTTCAGGGGTGTCTCTCAGTGAAGGACATCTGCCTGCCTGCCTGCCTTTTGGTCCTCTACCTCAACCTTTGTGCAGTCGTATCTCAGGGTCATGACTGTTGGCTCACAGTTGAATGCAGTGCTTGGTGTACCGTTTGGGGGGACGTCATCTGGAGCAGACTGAGGTGTTTCTTGTGTGTGGGTTTGGGTTCAGGTTGCCAAGGCGGTGCCTCAGAGGGGAAAACCAATGGCAAAGCTCATTAGGGCTCTGCACATTCTCTACACATACCAGATAGCTACTATTTAAAAGTAAAAGTCCTGCCTTCAATTGTATTTGACCTAAGAAGTTCAGAAGTAGTATCAGCTAAATGTACCTAAAGTAAAGTGCAAGTATTCATTTTACAGAATGGCACCTTTCGGAGTATATTGGATTATTATTACCAGGGCTTTCAGTTCATAGCAATCATATTTTATGAATCATATTTTACATGCTAATTATATGTTAAGATGATAATATTTATATCTGTGAATTAACTGTAGCTGTCACATTTATGTAGTGGAGTAAAAAGTACAATATGTCCTCCTAAAATGTAGAGGAGTAGAAGTATAAAGTAACAGAAAATGTTGAGTAAAGTACAAGTTTGAGAAAATGTACCGCCACTGCTTGCTTATTCTGAGTCACTAAAGGCTGCATGATTTCATGATTCATCATGATTTGAGTGGAGGGCAGAGCAACATCACATTTTTAGGAAAATATTAGGCCTGAGTGTATATAAATTGATACATTAATTGTTTTTTAACCTGAACCATACTACTGTACATATTACTTCTAAACCACTGATTTGTTTCAATGTGCTGTTGAGTGTCCCACAATGACATGCACAAAGGAAAGGCAGGAGATGTTCATAAAATAGTGTATTAAAGATTGAGTATTAAATATGGAATTTAGGATGCAGCAGGTGTCAATTGTAAGTCTCGAGAAGTGTGTCTACCCTATTTACACTAGAGGGTGCTGCTGTATAGATGATAGTTTGTGTGTGTGTGTGTGTGTGTGTGTGTGTGTGTGTGTGTGTGTGTGTGTGTGTGTGCGTGCGTGTGTGTGCGTGTGCGTGCGTGTGTGTGTGTCAGTCAGATGTCTTAGCCTTAGTTTAAAGCATAAAAGCATAATGATTCTGTGACTTGTATACAGATTCTAAACAAGCAATGCCCACTGGCAGAAATATATGTAGAGCAGAATCACTATGTATTAACAAATGACAGTGAATAATGAGTTTATTTCTCTTTGAATGTGTTTTTAAAACACGTTACTGTAACTGATTGAATAAGGCTTGGCAACACTCCTACCCACATATCTGACTATCTGCAGCCATAAATGCATCTCTACTAGTCTGTATTTGTCTGTGAAAACACAGCACATATTCACATATTCACACATCCTGTGCATGCCCTAAAGTAAAATACATACAAGGAATGTGTATGCATATGCAATACATGTTATAATGTACCTGTAATAATCCAACAACACAGACACAAAAGTGTTCTCAGTCATTACTCATCAGACACTTGGCCATTAAAGCTGATTCTGAGATACATGCAGAGGAACACTCAGAATGTCACTTAAAGTAAAAACAAATGTAACATTTTGTGTGGAAAAAGTTGCCTTATAGTCAAGGGAGCAATGTTGTGATCCTTAAGAGTCTTGGGATTGGGTTTGACAATCTGCAATGTTTCCCAAAATGTTTCCATACTGTATATTACTCCTTAGTGTTTGGAGGATTGTGATTGTGTTGCTGTTACTGTTACTGTAGCCACAGTGATCAGGCTGAATGAGTTCATAACAGTGAGAGATGCAAGAAAGGACATGTTCCTCAACATGATCCAATGCAGCAGCGGCCGATGTGGTTACCATTTTAAACAGGTAGAAAAGTCTGATGACATACATTATGGAGTGATCTTTGGTCCGGCTCTGTATTTGAATCCACAACAATAAACTTTATTCAAATCCTTGCAAATGTTTCCCATCCCAAACAAATGTCGCACCTGTGTATTGTCTCTGTCAGGTTTTGCGAAGCACCCCTTCATCATACTTGGGACACTTTGACAGCAGGCGGCCTTTGACCTTCCATAGACATGTTCCATGCAGCAGTGGTGAGGAAACAATTTTTCTACTCTTAAAATGTTTTGATCAAAGAGCTTAAAGGTGATAAGAATACGCTATCTAGGCCAGTGGTTCCTACAGTGGGGTCTGGGGACCCCCAGGGGTCCCTGATGTCATTCCAGGGGGTCCCCAGAAAAAAGTAGGAATCATTTAATTTCACTATAATTCCATCCATAAGTAACACAACGGCAGAATGTATGACTATTTTTGTCATGGGTTTCATACACTTTCTGTAATGAAACATCTAAAAGCAAAAATCCTATCAGATGGGAGACCCTGGGACAAATCTTATCAAATTGGGGTCCGTGGTCCAATTTGTGTCAGTTTTGGGGTCCTTGACGTGAAAAGGTTTAGGAACCAGTGCTCTTGGCAATGTAGCAATGTCGGACTGTCTGTCAGACTGGAATTTCTCAACAATTATTGGGTATATTGTCATGACATTTTGTAAACACATTCATGTTCCCCTCAGGATGAATTGTAATAACTTTGGTGGTCCCTCAACTTTTCATCTAGCACCACCATCAGGTCAACATTTACATTTATCCAATAGTTTGTGGTTTAACCTGCAAAACTAACATTTCCATCAGCCTCAGCTCTACTTTGTGTTTGATGCTAATTAGCAAAATGTTAGCATGCTTTAAACACTCAGACAATGACTGTCAGGTACAAGACAAACAAAACATGTTTGTAACTTATTAATGCATTTTATCTATAATTGACAACTTATAAAACTCTTTCTGAATGTTTGTAGTACAGCAACCAATAACACATTCCTCTGGTACGCCATGACAGTTACACTCTTACAGGGTTATGTTCAGTTTTACCTTGGTCTGTGGTGTAGCTGTCAGCTCCCCTTTAGATCAGACTGGTATGAAAACCTGTTGGGACATACCTGTACATAGCGGTTTTGTTGCTCTGAGTACTTTTACTTGGTTTGCCATTCAGCCCACTAACAATAAACAGCCACTGATGTCAGTTGGTGCTGAAACTATATGTTGAAAGAACATGCATTATCTTGTAAAAACAGTGGTTAAATGTCACAGGATAGATACCTGGAGGGGTAGGGAATTTCAAAGAGCTAAGTGGTGGCTTTCGCAATGTCATAAAATAACTCTTGTTTTCCTCCTCTTTTTATACCACATACCTTTTCTCAGGAAACTATTTACTCTTTAAAAGTAAATTCAGTGGCATTGAATAAAAAATGCCATGTCCTGCTTTGCCCTTTTATGGCTGTTTGCATGTTCTCATGTAAATAAGACCATCTTTATTCATGTATTCCCATATACTCATTGACTGAATGTCACCTCGTTGGTGGGTTTAGAGACACTGTGGGATCTGCTTTAAGAAACCACACTTTAAATGCTGCATAGTGAACATGTAGGCTCATTAGTTCAGAATCCCTGCTGTGAACAAAATCAAGAACGTAAGAACTTAACTTGCCATAACAAGCATGTGGATTTGCAGATGTCCTATTTGGGCATATCATAACTGGATATTCTGTGGTTTTCCATATATAAGGCATTTCATATTGAAATTCAATATTATGCTGTGTCCTAGTTTTGCCAAATAGTATGTGTTAGGCAACAAAACAAGTGTCTGAGCTGTAAAAGTTGTATTCATTTATGGGAAGTAGCCAAAGCAGCGAGGCCAGACAGCAATGACAGCTTCTTCCTATTTCTTGCTGCAAACTAGTTCCAAACAGACAATATTACAACGACAAAAATAATTGCCATAAACCCTTACTTTGCTTAATCAGAGCTGAACCAGATTTGAGCAGGTCCATCTTTCAGGCGGAGCATTCTTGAGTGACAGTTAACCTTTCTAATACAGTAGGCAATAAAAACACACGTCGTGTTGCAGAGTTATGTGATTTCAGCTCAAGCTTTTATGGCTGCAGACAGTCTCATGGGACGTTAAGAGTCCTCTGATCCAGGACTACATAGGAATTATAATAAGATTAAGGCGTTATGAGACTTTGGTGCTGAAAAGGATACGCAGCAGGTTTCAATAAAAACTGGACTGATTCTGAAGTTATAACCTTTCACGTCCGGCTTTGAAGAGATCTCTGCCAGAAAAGAGACTTCTTCTTCTGACTTTGAAAGTAGAGTTAAGGTGTATATTATATATAAGAAAAGCTTATTGGGTCGATCTCACCCATTATGATGATATCTGAACAAAATGGATGAATAAACTAAACTGTGACTGTAGACAAAAAAAAAAACCCACCTGTCCTGTCAGAAAAGAATAAAATATGCAGACTATTTAGCTGTAAATGCTACAGTGGCACTACCCTTCATACAAATTTACTTCTTTCAGGCTCTTGGAAATATATGTTTACATAAATCATGCCAAGAGAAAGATTAACAAATGACTGCTCTAGGTGTTTTCACAGATGAATCATACGCTGCTCTTGCAGGCTGAGTTGCCTTAAGGTATGAATCACCTATCCAAACTTTTCCAGCTCTCTGGATTATTCCGAGGGCGAGGCATCTGGAGGCACAATGAAAGAAAATGTGAATAATATATACTTTATTTACAAAATTCTATTTTTAAAACAACTGTCACGCAACTCTGCCGTCCCTCTCAGCTTGATGGAGCTTTAGCGTCTTTCAGCTCATTGTTTTGGTTTTATTGCCCACAACTTTTTTGGTTCACTCTCACAGCTCTCGGAGCACCATTTTCGGCTGCAGCAGGCAGCTGTTTTCAGCAAAAAAAGCTCTAACTGCACACTACCTGCCCAGCACCAAATGGCAGACTAGTGAACATATGTGAGCATTTAGCAGCTGAAGAGCCAGATATTTGGTAGAGACCAAATCAATGCTAATGTTGCTGTGTGCTGGATGTGTAAACCATATCAACTTTGTGTTCACAGCTTGTTACTGCTCCCAAGTGGCCAAAATATCAGTAATAGATATTACAGGTTTTATCATTATCCTGGGTTTAGTTTAGTTTCCTGTTTTATTTTGTAGGGTCATTTCCCATGTGTCGTGTCTTGTTTGATTTCCTGCCTTGTGTGTTTTCCCGCCTTATGTGGTTGTCTGCGCCGCCCTGATGTGTTTGACCTGTTCATCAGCCCTCATGTCACCTGTGTCTCATTATAACCACAATTGCCACAATTGACAATTACAGAATAATGGCAAATGCTAAAATACAGTGTAATAGTAGTCCAAGTACTCATCTATCTAAAGTTAACTAACGAACATTTACCCTTAGCCACCGTAAGCTACAGGTCATACCAGATGAAGGCTGTAGCAGCAACATTTCTGAGTGTATTCAATTGAGCAAAGGTGGGTTTTATTTCATATCAATTGAACATTTGTAAGAGGAAGATTGTGTTGTTTCTTTTTTTCAAAAGTAGCCTAATCCTGCTTTGTTATTAATTTTTTTGCCTATAAACAGTGATATTTTATTAGAAACGTTAGAATCAGCCTTTGCATGTGTAAAATGTCATTACAAACACCCAACCTCTCCAGAAATATTATCATGTATCTGATCTTGGTGTCCTTAATGGTAGCTGCCACACAACACATTGGCAACACATTGATAAATGCCTGTTTTGATTTTAAACCAGCTGTCCTGGATACATTGATATTATTCCCAGGGGCTTTCCTCTCTATTCCTGTTTTAAATAGCTGAGGACTTAACAGAGCTAACAAAGTAAAAGTGACACAAAATAAAATGGGGGGGGGCAATAATTGCTCTGTCATGACGAGGAATTTCTGGAGTGTCTGTAGCTGCCTCCTCAGGCACCCCTCCCATACTCTCCCCTAAATGGGAGTGAGTGAGTTCAAAAAAGGGCTGGACTTCCCTTAATTTACTGCAAGCTTAGAATGGCTTGAATTTGAGTCTCATGAGAGCCGGAATACAGTCTATTCTTTTTAGCAACGCACTGCTGCTGCTGCTGCTGTCAACATAAGGGGCCTACTTGACCGACAGACTCAATAACAGTGGAAGAGGACACTCAGCTTGATGCTCAGAACATGGAACCAAACTAACTGAATGAACAATCTCTCATTTGCACTTTTCTGAATTTCCTCATTGCCAGGAGAACTTTATAGAGCTGAACACATTGGAGACCTTAGTCAGCAACATTGTGAGTTATGCATGCTTGATGCCTAAGTCTTAAACACGCATGCCTGTTAAAGCTTGTTCTCTGAGTGTGTGCAAGTTTTTTTGGGAAGGTATTCAAATTTAAGGATGTGTCTGACAGGTCTTTTTTATCATCTGTCTTCTCTTTTTCTCTCAGGGAAGTCATGGTCCCCTCACTGCACTGGCTTCTGCTACTGTGGGGACTTCAGGGTCTTTGGGCACAGGACTATGAAGAAGACTATGAGGAAGAGGTGGTGACCACCAAGAAGAAGAGCAGACTAAATCCATCCAATTCCATACCGCAAAATGGCAAATGTAAGTCTAAAGTGCTTTTTTTTAAATTTGATTTATTTTTTTTAGAATATTTATCTTTCCCACTGATGCTCTTTCTTAAAAAAGTGGTGTGGAATTTGTGCAGGCAGCACATCTTTCACTGTTTTCATCACTGGAAAAAAGCTGCTGCCACAGGTAAAAAAAATAGAACATGATACTCAACAAGGACATCGCTGGAGGATGCAATCCACTCAGATTGATCATATCTCTCAGGCTCCTCAGAGCCATCCATCTCCTGTGTGACCATTCAGTGCTCTGTTACCCAAATGTTTTATTCGTTCAGAATCCTGTTTCCCCAGGCGCATTCTCTCGGTGACATATTTCCGTGAAGATTAATGTGATTTATCCTCAGCCTGTATTAGATCTGTGACCTCCTTCCATTGCTGAAGGTTGGTGCAGCAAGTTGAGTTACTTTTATTTTCTCTTCAAAATTATATGTCACACTCATGAACTTATCACACTCGTACTGAAAAGGCATCAGCCTATAGAGAGTAAACAGTCAATAAATCACCTTTACCCCTTCTGAAGGCTCCACAAATGAAGTTTTCTCCCTCACTCATAAAATCCATTTGGCTGTGATCAGTTGAATCTTTATGTTTGGCTGGATATGAAAGTCTTTTGCTCTGTTGATATGAAAGTATAAATGACATATCTTGACCGAAAAGGTCTAGACAACCAACTTGTCAACTTGGTGGTTTGTTAGGTTTGTTATGAAGCCAAAACGGCTATCATCTAATAATGAAATTCATTTTAGGACAGGCCCTCCTTTTAAAAAGCCTGCCTCTAGGCTAGCTGTTTCCCCTTGTTTCCAGTATTTATGCTAAGCTAACCATATATTTAGCATACAGACATGAGTGTGGTATGGATCTTCTCACCCAAGCTCCCAGCAAGAAAACAAACTGTATTTCCCAAAATGTTAAACTATTCCATTAATTCCTTCTATATCATTGTTAATAAATGGCTATCTCCTCTTCCTTGTCAGCACTAATTGATGAAGATTGCAGTTTGGAGTTAGCCTTCCTGATCGACAGCTCAGAGAGCGCCAAGGACAACCATGCACTGGAGAAGCGCTTCGCCTCAGACGTGATGGACCGGCTGCAGAGCCTGCGGCTGCAGACCGGCCGGGGCCTCAGCTCCCGGGCTGCCCTCCTGCAGTACAGCAGCCATGTCATCATCGAGCAGACCTTCAAACAGTGGAGGGGCATTGCCGACTTCAAGGCCCGACTCGCTCCCATCGCGTACATCGGTCACGGCACCTACACCACCTTCGCCATCACCAACCTCACCCGTATTTACCTGGAGGAGTCGGATCCCAGCAGCATCAAGGTGGCCGTTCTGCTCTTCGACGGCATCTCGCACCCCAGGAACCCAGACATCTTTTCAGCCGTGGCCGATGCCAAGAACCAGGGCATCCGCTTCTTCACCATAGGCATCACACCTGAAGCCAACGAGCCCGCCAATATAGCTCAGCTGCGGCTAATTGCTAGCTCCCCAGCCTCACGCTACCTTCACAACCTGCAGGACCGAGGCATTGTGGATACATTTATGAAGGAGATTGTGAGTAAAAAATAAACTTATTTTGCTTTGTGTCAGATTCGATGCAGGATTGTAGATGGTGAAATTGGTAATCAAAGTTCATTCGGAAGCAGCTTTCTAGTTTCCGATGTTATGCATGATACGGTAATTTTGGAGAATAGAAATAACATATCCTTAGTCATACAAAACAAAAGTTACATTTATAAGCAATGAAACTCAGCTTTTACTTTAATGCCCATAATGTCTCTTTGTTTAACAAAGGTTACAAAGAGTCTCGCTTTAAGTGTGACTAGATTGACTCTTCCCTATTAATGGAAGTTTTATTAAATTGAGATTTCAGCTTTTTTAACAAAAGGCATTGTAACTGAGATCTTTCTCAGTTACAAAAATCACCTGCAACATTGTGCAAATTGCATGTCTGTTTGATAATTGTTTATTCCCAGTAATGTATGCCAGGTAGAAGCTTCAAAAAGCCATTATGCAGTGTGACTTTTCCAAATGTATCAAATGTTAGTGTCTCTTACGTCTCCATGCACCCAATAATAACTTCCTTTGCACTGTCTTTGACACCACCCACTGCTTGATTTCTTGTCTTATTGCATCCCTGATGTGCACCTGCTACCTGCTGCCGTAGTAAAAGGTCTGCTGTCATCACAAAAGTCATCACTGTAAAATGAAATTCACTCTGACATCCACTCAGTTGGCCGAAAAATCTGTATTGTTTATCTTACTTTCAAAAACCGACGGTTAATTTCCACTGCGATAATTAGAACATGTGCTGCACAGCAACATCCTGCAGACACAACCAGGCTGTTGGCTGTAACATATGCTCCTCATTAAACCTCTCTGTGGGAAAATCGGTGCAGTAAGAGCAGGAACCCAGCAAGAACATGCATGCACGCTACATCATTCAAGCAGCTCCTCAAACCCCACTTCAAACTCAGGCTTACTGTTGACACAGGTGGTACCCATCCAAATATGATAAGTGAAAAACTTGCACTGAGGCTCCTACAGCATTGAACCTGACAGCCTACAATTCTGCTTGCATGCAAGATCCCGGCAGCAGCAGCCAGTCCATAAACCAGACTTTCATCTCTTTGCTCTGCATATGCAGCATCTGTATGTCATAAGCATGTGTCTCTGTCTCAGCTGAGAAACTGTCTTTTATCTTCAGTCTCAACATTCGACTGCATCACTCCGTCCTCTAAGACTGTCTGTGTTGTCTTCAGACACCCCTGCCTACCACAGAAACATCCTCTGGATGCTTAGCGAGGCTATTACACTGTTCAACGCATGTGGTTTGTGTTTAGTCTGGGTGTAATTTTGACCATTCCCCCTTGTGAAGAGAATGTGGTAAGCTTTGAAGAGAAAAGCAACCTGTAGGGTGAATATCGGGCTATTCCAAGAGGAAATGCAGGATGAGGGTCCTCTCGCAGAATCAGGTGGAGGAGGTTGAAGGCTGTTTGACAAACTGAGCCAAGGACAGCTGTGAACCAGTTTAATTGGGTGTTTGAGTAGCAGGTGTGTTTGGCTCCAGTCTGGGGCGAGTGAATAAAAAAATTGAGGTCACTATTGATGGTAGCTTGGCTTTTTAAAAATGGTGGATTTGTGCAGGATGTCCCCTGCCGACTATTCTCTCTGAACAATCAGTGGTCTGCAGCGTTTTCACTTCCTAATGTTTTAGTATTGGCTCAGCTCTCTTGAAAGCTAGACCGAGGTGTTACCAAAAAAAGTACCAGGTACTATCTACAACTTTTGCTAATGGAAAACCAAAAAAGAGTTTAATTACGGCATTTGAGACCAGAATCAAAAGCTTACCTCAATTTTTAAATTAAGCTCACATCATTTTCTATGATTTTTCTGTAAATGTGTGCTGGTTGGGTATAAATAAACCATATGGAGTAAGTCTGAAATTTATCTTAATATTCTTGTGTTTCTTGCTCCACAGACGGCGCTAGCAGATGAAGGGGTAAGCCTCTGCACATTTATTGATTTGTGTCCCCAAAAAGGCCCGTCTGACTCTTCTTTCCCTGTGTTTGAAGTGTCCTCTGGCCCAGAGCAAGTGTGCGTGTGACAAGGGTGAGAGGGGAGCCAGCGGCCCTCCTGTAAGTATCCTTCTACGCAGCATTGGCCTTTAGAACCCCAAAGGGTTAAATTTATTTTACAAATTGTTGTTTCATTTATATATTTTACACCATCCATCCATCTTCGTCCACTTATCCGGGGTCGGGTCGTGGGGGCAGCAGCTCCAGCAGGGGAATCCAAACTTCCCTTTCCCGAGCCACATTAACCAGCTCTGACTGGGGGATCCCGGGGCGTTCCTAGGCCAGGTTGGAGATATAATCCCTCCATTTAGTCCTGGGTCTTCCCCGAGGCCTCCTCCCAGTTGGACATGCCTGGAATATCTCCCTAGGGAGGCGCCCAGGGGGCATCCTTACCAGATGCCCAAACCGAATATGTTACACAATTACACAAATTACTTGTTTAATTATTTTATAATGTCTTTTTCGTTAATATTGAACTATTTGGGGTTCCATATTTGCCCTCCTCTGCTACATACAACAAGATTAAAGTCTTTGAAAACCACACGTAGTCTTCTGCTGCCCCTAAAAGACAATTACTCCCAAGCTGGCTCCTTTTGAAGTACCATAGAGAACGACACAGCTGACAAAGGCACCCTTGATGCTAACAGGCTACATAATTGCAAGGTTTTTAGAGGGTTTAGTAAATCATGTGGTTTTGAGAAGCTCTGTTTCCCTGCAGCAGTGAGAGTAAAGCAAATACCTTGCATTCCTGTTACATTTGATTGGGAACAGGCCGAAACAGATATTTACATGGGAAGTCAGTAGGATTGTGTCTGTCGAATGAACCCAGCCACTTGGGATTGTCTGAGGACACATGCTCGGTGGAAAAGATGTTACATGCATGACTTTCTTCGCCTGCCAAAGCTGTGTCGTGATGTGAACGCATCTTTCATTACACAAAGGACAGCCACAATTAGACGTAGTGGTTTTGCTTTGGTGTATTTTTCACAGGATGAGAACAGAGTCATTACCCCCTTGAACCTAATGCTCAGAACAAAAGCTGTTTCACATCACTGGCAGCAGGCGCACACTGACGGAAGCAGTGTGTGCAGACAGAGACATACAGACAGGGAGATACTTGAAAGATAAGAGCATGCACCCACATGCATGAAAACAGAGAGAAGAGACAGACAGTTCTGGTAAGTCCTCATGCAGACATCTTGAAGTTCCCTTTGACTTATCTGCTCCCAGACTCAATGGCCTTTATCCATGCTGCACTTCAAACATGTTGCTTCCATGAGGCCTATATAGGTCACAGAAAAGTGAGCAGCTACACTACAATTTACAGCTATTGTTCTCCTGGAAGATGAAAAATGACCATGTCCTCATACCTAAACGACCGAATAGTGTGATTGCCAATAACTCCCAAAACGACATGCATCATATCTGTATGGTAAATATGAACCTCAAGCCACCAGTCAGTAAGCTTAGCTTAGTATAAATTCTGGAAAAGGGGGATAACAGCTAACCTGGCCCCGTCCAAAGGTGATATAATCGGCCTACTAGCACCACAAAGGCTAATTAACAAGTTAGGCTACCTGTTTTCCCCTGCTTTCAGTCTTTATGCTATTCTAGGCTATAACTAAGATCTTGTCATGCTTTTTCCTTTAAGATCTGAAGATGGCGCACAGTTTCTGAAACATCATTCTATGCTGCATACCCTATATTCTGAAGCGCTCCACATTTATTAGCAAATTATTACACTTTTTTTCTGCCTAATGGCACTACCATGACTTTCTCTTCAGGGAAAGAAGGGCCGTCCTGGAGAAGATGGAAGCCCCGGCACAAAAGGACAGAAGGTGCTACTTCGCTTAACCTACATACCTTCTCCCAGTTAAAGATATTGCTGTTACATACCAGGAGGGTTGCCATTCCTTGTAAAACTAAAATCCCTCTTTCCCTTAGGGTGAGGGTGGGCTCAGTGGACTTCCGGGTCGGGAAGGATCAGAGGTGAGCTGAGGGTCTGAAAATAAGTTGTTAAGATTTACAAGTTTGCATAAAAACGTTTCAACTTTTCATTTCTTTCCACTTTTACATGAATCATTGCTCTACATTAAAAGAGACAAGTATTGTTCTGTGGTCTGTGTGGCAGTGTTTTGGTTGTTGTCTGTCTCCTTCTGACTTAACAAAACTGTTTTGTACACACAGGGAAAACCTGGATACAAAGGAGAGAAGGTATTGTATAGATTATATTATACAGTCTCTCTATATGCCCTCATTGTTTGTCAAAGTATCGGGTTCCAACGCTTTCAAATCTGCAACAGTGAGAGACACTGGAGAATTGTGTTTTCCAGACCTGATAAAGTGCCTTGATTCACAGAGAAGACTTTGGAAAGATCAAAGCATTCGTTCTCCTTTTTTTCATCTGTGTTTAATGTCAAGTATATATAGTTACTTTTCTTTTAAAGGAATTTAATTACGTCAATTTCATGTCATTAGTTGTTGCACACCAGCTCCTGGCTGGGATATTTAAACCTATTATTCCAAGCTAATTGCTCCATGGAAAGGAAATCTCTTTCATAAATTTGAAATTATGCAAATTACGCTATGCTAAGGACTTCACTAAACTGCTTTTTCTTCTCTTACAGGGAGAGAGAGGGGAGTGTGGCACACCTGGAATTAAGGGAGACAGAGTATGTTGCTCTTTTACATTTAATGTTGTAAGAACTTGAAACCAAGTTCAAGTATACCTTTCTGTTGCCATTTTATTTTTTGTTTTAGTCATTGCTTCACTGATGCAGTCAATCAAATTTGCCAGAACTCACTTACCCATTTTTATCAGAGTAAAATTAGATTTAATATTTAATCACCAGTTGAAGTTTATTCTTCTTTTTAACCTATATATTTTTTTTATTTTCGACAATATCATTAAATCTAATACAACTCCTTTAAGATGAACAAATTGTTTATGATCACCATGGATTATGAATTTTAAGCAATTCTTCTTCTTTTCTAGGGTCCTGAAGGTACAATTGGCCCAAGAGGAAATCGTGGACTTCAGGTGAAATCTACCATTCTTTTTTTTTTTTTTATCATAGAATCCAATTGACCCTTTGCTGATGCCCCTACCCCCTTGGGTATTGCTGCTACATGTATCAAGCTATCCATTCTAGCATGGCAAATATGCATTTTACAATTGTCACTAAAATTTTTTATCATCTGTAGCTAGCTAGCTAGTTGCACAGAATAACTCTCTCAGAATAAAACTGTACTGGTTGAAAACTTTGGACAATCACTGATTGGGGGAGGGGTTTGGCCGCGTACACAATTGTGCCGTTTTCATTTCAACTATGTCGTGTTCAGGGTCTGTCTGATCCTTATTTATCTACAATAACTGCTACTTTGCAATGTCCATGTGTAACCCTCACACACTTATTCACAACTCAGGGTTCTCTTGGTCCACCTGGCGATGTCGGACCTGAAGGTGCAATGGGTAAAAAAGTAAGTATTCCTCAGTCATGCTTTTTAAATCACTTTTTGACATGCTTGAACCAAACCTCTGAAATCTGGGAAGTGTACAAATGGAAACCAAGAAAGAAGTAAATCAAATGTTCTCCACTCCAACTGGTTCCTTGCTTTACATTTTAGTAAAGTATAAAGTAAGAACACATTAGTGACATAATAAAGTGTTCTCTGTGTTCCTGAGAGTTTTTCTCAGAGTTACATTACACCCTCGAAGTTGACATTTAAAATGCACTAACATTAAATCAATTTAACATGGGTATAAATATCACAAATGTCAAGTAGCCCTACAAACTGATCGATGACCACACATTTGAACACTTATTTGTGAGTTATGATCCATCAGCAGTGGAACATTTGAAAGCCCTCTGAAGTACAGAACCTCATCTGTTATTACCTTGTCAGCTCCTACTTTTTTTTAAGCCCCCTCTCTCATGTTATAGCTGCCAATTCTGCCATGAGCCCACACTCCCCACCAAGTGCTCCCTCCTTAATTATTTTAGAAAAATGTTCATGTTGATTGTCTGGCAGTCATTCTATATCACCTGAATGG
The DNA here is from genome assembly GCF_008315115.2 of Sander lucioperca. Classification (NCBI taxonomy): domain Eukaryota; kingdom Metazoa; phylum Chordata; class Actinopteri; order Perciformes; family Percidae; genus Sander; species Sander lucioperca. The sequence continues at coordinate 13,687,219 of NC_050196.1, read as the reverse complement.
CAGACTAATGTCTGCCTTTAAACATTGTCCCAACTTGTCTGAAAGGGCAAGGGAAACGAGGAAAAAAGTGCCGGTATGCGCCTGCTAACGTTTCCACACCCTCTTCACGCCTTTTGCGTGCCCTCCTGCTACACACCAAGCCACCATGATTTACGGCTTCTGAGTGAATAATTGCATTCTTTGGAATACCAATAAAGTTCTGACCTAAGGAATGAAGGAACCCCATGTCTAAACCCCACTTTAAAAATAGTTAAATATTAAAGGGTAGAAAAAGCAGTGTGTGTTAGTGTTGAGTGGCAGGAACTAGACTGGTTTGCTGGTTTTGATCCTCTGCAAACCTGGACAGCTCTACTGGCGCCCAATCATGTCAAAGTGATGCCTTGGGCCAAGGAATCGGACTAACAAAGCTGTGTGTTTGTGCCTATATTTGTGTTTTGGCACATGTCGGTCCCTGCCTGTCTTTTTATAGGGGGAAAGGGGACTTCCTGGGCCACCTGGAATCCAAGGAGAAACAGGGATTGGCCTTCCGGGACCCAAGGTAAAGTCTGACACCCTGTTGTTTAGGAAAATTAAGTCATGAGAACATAATAATCCACCTGTGTCTCCCCCTGTACATGCACTCATCTCGCCCCCTTACACTCCGCAGGGGGATGTCGGTTACCCGGGGCAATCAGGGCCTCCTGGTCCTCCAGGACTTGGTGAGCCTGGACCATTGGTGAGTAAGACACACACCCAGCTCATACCAAGGCCACAGGTGGTTGCAGTCTAATATTAATTGATCCTTCGCTAAGCCCCAGCCCCCGGTTACTACATTCTAGCATGGCACATATGCAGTTTAAAATGATAACATGGCGGCTCTACCATCAAAATTCATAGTGTCACTAGCAGATTTTAAAGCCATTCCTAAACTGACTTTTTTATTTTATTTTATTTATTACATTTTTCTTAAGATTATTTTTTGGGCATTTTAGGCCTTTATTTGACACAGCTTAAGACAGGAAATGGGAATGGGAGAGAGAGGGGGAATGACATGCAGCAAAGGGCCACAGGTCGGAATCAAACCTGTGGCTGCTGTGGTAAGGACTGAGCCTTTGTACATGGGGTGCACGATGAACAAGGTGACTTTTCAATGTTTTCCGATCATTTTAAATGAGTACCCTGTGATTGATATTAAGATGCACATGATGGCTAGGTACACGATATAGCTAATGTGTAAAGACTGAGGCTAAAGCTGAAGCTTTTGTCTCAGGCAAAGAAACAGCATCCTCACCAGTTGATGATCCATGTGGAGTACATACTGTAAGAGCAGCATTGTTGTTGTATTGCAGGGAGAAGCTATTTCGCCCTAGTATTAAGGTATATAAAAGTGTATTAAAGAGTTGTTTGTTCTGATATATCCTTGGATGGATGCTAACTACAGAGAAGATGTAGGCCTAGTTGGACAAGAAACAAAGAGATTAGATTTTATTGTTGGTATTTTCAATATGTTTGTTAGTATGTTTCACTGGATGAGGACTAACAGTGCATTAATGTAGTTGCATTGGACAACATACCCAAAAATGGAGGAGACGTGCACAAAAGCTGTTTTTCTGCATGTGAATACGCCTTCACTGATGATTTTGGGAACCGTAACTTAGTTAACAAGTTTAGCTGGATCGGTAAATGCCCCCAAGTCAAATAGAGAGCAGGACAGGGAAGCTAACATAAGCCAAAACTTTAGTAGCATCTTGGCTCCCACCTAGTGGAGATGCATACAGATACAGATGCCCAGTACAGATAAATACAGTCAATTGTGCCATTTTCATTTCAACTATGTCATGTTTATGGTCTGTCTGATCCTTGATAATCTATATTACTGCTACTTTGTAACACCAATGTGTAACTAGGGCTGCTCGATCATACTTAGGAGACAAAATAGGAGTTTACGGCAAAACGTAATGTGCAAAATAATCATTTTTTCTCGTTACTCTGATTTTGTGATCATTAGGAGACCAAATCGTAATCGCGATTAAAAATTTGATTAATTGCGCAGCCCTATGTGTTACCCTCACACACTTTTTCCCAATTCCGCAAACATTCACTTGTTAAAAAGGTCTTTTTTTATGTTCCTCCAGTGGTCATTTACATGGTTTTGTTTTACTCAGGGGCCTCAAGGGCCACAGGGAGTCCAAGGAGAGAGAGGACAGATAGGAGAAGGTCTCCCTGGACCAAAGGTGAGTTAGTGTCTTTTATGTCTCAGGCTGTCGGGGCTAACAGTTTTTCCTGGGAGGCTCATGCACTCCCACCAGTTAATAGCTTTGAACCCTTTAGACCCCATTTCATGCTTTCACCTTCAATTCACCCACCTGCCCACTGACCTGCGCAAAGGCCCCGTCCGTCTGGCCTCCAGATTCCACAGTGTAGTGACAGGAAATTGACAACGTGTATGGTTACAAGAGATGATAACACAACACAGAAGTTCCTTAAATTCCCATACAGCAGTGCAGTATGGCTCTCATTACCTCCCTGTATGTTCCGATCCATTGATCGTCCATCACTGAGAACATGCCGGCAGATGCAGTGATGATACTGGAAAATAGCCAGGATGCCCCGAGACGATGAGTGAGTGACTCATTGAGAGAGGAAAGAATGAGTCTGTTCCTGTGTCTGTTTCCCCTCAGGATGTACAGACACGCATACAGATACACAAACACACACATATTGTCTCTCTCTCACATGTGGATACACACACACACACACACACACACACACACAGGTGCACACATGCTCTTAATCCAAAGATAAGACATGTTCATTGCCACAGCTTATTCCATTCTTTTTTCTTTTGTGTCTTCCTTTATCGTGTTTTTATATATATATTTTAAAAAGAAGTTGCTCGTATCTTAATCTTGATAACAAATGTTATCAACTTTTTGGGTATGTTACAACACTAACAGAGTAGGTGTACATCAGACGGCATACAGGTGAAAGTCAGACTTTTTCCACTTCTCCATATCTCCAATTTATCATTTGACAACTTTCCTCTGAGATGGTAAGAGCTATTTCCCCCCCTGTACAGGAGGCCGTGTATCTTGCACCCTCAGATTGGCCTCGGGGGTGCCCATTTCCTCAACAGCAGAATTGGCAGCAGACTCGCAGGTGGCGTTCTTGTTCTAAAGAAGCGTTCTTCACATAACGTGTCCCAACAAGCTCCATGGTCACAGGAGCTCCGCAGCAATTTTATTACTTTTTCCACATCATTATCACCTTGGCTTGTGTGCAAAAATGAGAGATCACATAGTTATGACAATACATTTATAATTTTTTAAGCTGACAATGCAAACGCAGCATTACTATGCTGATCAATGCACTTCTGTGTTTGTCACTGTATTTATGTTGTCCTTGGAAGACAGGAAATTGTTCTCAAAGGACTCCTCTGCAGAGTCATATACAGCCAGACATTATGCTGCACTCTTTTCATTGTACTTACTGTCAACTCTGATTACTGGTCTAATCCCTCACCGTATGGCTATTTCTGCTTTTTCTGGTATTTTAGACTTATAGGTATATATCCTCTCCAGACATTTTATGAGATGTGAGCTACTCTTTTTCCTCATAAAATGGTCAGTAACCCTGACTACTGAGATGGGGTTAAAAGCACAAATACGCAAATATGGAGATACCTCAGGTCTTGGGCCCAAACCTGCCACCACTTTTGGTGCAGTTGTACCCAATGAGCAGTTTACACAGTACAAACTACAGACTAAAAGGGAGACTATATGTAACTGTTGAAAAAAGAACTATCACATTCTTCCTCTTACAAATGAAAAGCTGAATTCATAAGAAATAAAACACACTGTTAGTACTTCAACACACCCTGCCACAACCTTATTTTGTGTGGTATAACCAGTAGCTTATGATGGCTAAAGTTTAATGTTGGCAAACTTTACATGGATACAGTATTGCTGTATAATAGAATTGCAAGTGACAAGACATGTAATTCTATCATACAGTAATACAGTTACATAGTCTCACTTTAAAGGAAGCACATCTGAGTCTGATTTTGGAAGCATCCTGCGACTGTCATATAAAACTTTTACTGAACTGGCTGGAAAACACCTCAATAGGCACAAACATCATGTTATCTGGAACAGTAAGCTGAGCTCATTCTAACAATGTAAGTTTCATGTGATTTTCATATGCACAACCATTACAGAGAAGCAGTCGTTGACAACCATGCAGTGGAAACACTGTATTAGTCTTGTTTCTGTTAAGTACACTGTAAGTCTAAAATGTCCACATTGCAGCTATGCCCTATGATGTCACAAATCACTCACATTAATTCATATCTCTGGGAGGCACAGAGAATCCTTCCCCCTTTAGGCGAGGAATGTTGAAACAGCCCTCTAGTGACAAACTCTGGAGATACTTTACATCAGTTTATATAGTAAATGTCAAACATCCAAAGGGACCAACAAGGGAAAAAAACATTGTGGGTTAAGGGGTCCGATGTGAGACTTGTAATAACTCACAGTGACTTTGAAGGGCATTGCGTTGGTTTCTATGGTAACAGTCTGCAGTAACAATTTACTCACGCTTGGTGCCAAAATTGTCTCTGTCTGGATACTGTCTCTGGAAACAGTCAACATAAACAGGAATTTAAAAAGTCATGTTTTTACCAAGACATCAATCAGAAAGCACATTTGGCTTCTATATAGTTGTGTAACTATTTGTACTGGGTGATTCATGTGGATATCAGATTAAGTGATGGAAGTGAAAGATGTTCCATTTGTCTGATTTGTCATTTTCTAGCCTTCCCTTAATCCCACACATGCTCTTACATTGTCAGTGTTTTCATGTATACTAACTGCTATTTCAAGAGGCAAAATGCAATAACGTCTGTCCATCTTCACAGGGAGAGCGAGGCTTGGCGGGGCCGCAGGGGCCCAGAGGACAGCCGGGCGCTGGAATCAGAGGAGACAAGGTAAGAAGAGTTCAGAGTGGCTGTAAATAAGACGCCTGGCTGAAATGCCTTCACACAGGCATGGAGATAAAGCCAGAGTCCTGCTGCGAAGAAGAAGGCTAAGAGTTGTCAGAACCACCGGTGAATGCATTCAGCGCGGCGTTATATACGAGGTCACAGTCTACAGGTGATGAATCAAGGTTAAAGCCTGGATAGTGTAGGAGGAGCGCAGCTTCACAGTGTTGGGCTGTGGGAAAGCTAGCTCTGCACTGGCACGGTCATACAATCACAGAAAGGTATTCTCTCTACCTTTTCAGGATGTGTTTGCAGATCTTTACAGCCATCTGGCAATCTTTTAACTCACAGATGTTGGTGGGACATGACATGAGTTGATTTGAAATGTGTGTTAAAGTTACATAATTCATCTTATAACACTGGAATATGGCGTAAACATGAAACCCCAGAAAAAACATGGGTCTTTAATGACATAAAGGTTTTTACATTAAAGTTCCTGCCACAGATCGTGATGACAGTTTTACTGCAGCCTCGTGGTGAAGTTCATCACAGATAATTGCAGTGTTTTCGCGTAGTAATGACAAACCAGTGCCTAAAGGGATTTTTCATAGTGCAAAATCATTCATTGGTTGCATGTGACAGAATAAAAAAAAGAAAATCTCATCAAGTTGGGTTAGGGTTAGAATTTACTGCATAATAGTCTTCATCCATTACTGAGCCAAAAGGAAATGCACAGAGAATCCTTTATAGTTGGGTGCTTTCCACATAAAATAAATCCTTTAATGTCCCAGTTGGCATGTGAGTGTGATGCTAAGTAAGTTAAGTGTCATACTATCAACACTTACATGCTGTTATCATCATTAACCTCCATTCTTATCTGCACCTGTAGGGGGATATTGGCCCTCCAGGTTTTCCAGGGCCCCTCGGCCTCCCAGGAGCAGGCATACAGGGCGAGAAGGCAAGTACTTAAATAAAATGACTCCCACTTTGGCTTAAACTGCCATACAGTTACAGTTTTGCATGTTATTCCTTGGTCCCATGAATGTACTGTACATATCAGTCTTATTAGACTGTACAAGAATTATTAAGGTGAGAAAAGGGGGCTAAACCTTATGTTTTAAGACTCTTTCTAGCGCTAATACTGTAATATTTTCCTTGGACCATTCTTTATTTATTATTCCAAATAATAGAAATAAAGATGTATTAGATAAGATGATGTGGCCTATGTATAAAGTCAGTCTAACTGATTTGACTATTTTGGAGTAGACCGTGTCCTGCTGACAGCTGAGCCAAAGATAACTTCCCTGATATCAGAACAGAATGGCAATGATGACAGTAAAACAAAATGGCAACGTCACAACTGATGCTGAACTTGAACTATATTGTAGGTTAAAGGGGAACTCTGCAGATTGAACACATAAAAGTATGTCTCCAGGAGTACTACTGCCCATGTGAAACCGTTATATAAAGCCTTTTGTGTTTCCAGAGGGGGCTGTGTGAAAGCTGATAAATGTCCTCAAGGGATGTCACTGGGTCTGAAGACTACAAGTTAAAAAATGAAAGAAATCTGCAGGTGTAGCGTTAGAAAGAAGTGAGCTTACAGTACCAGACCTCTGTAGCTCATCACGTCTACTTGACGCTAGCAGCTACATTAGCCACTACTAGCATAACACACCTCCGAACTGCCAGCGGCCAAGTTGCATTGTGGGCGCCAGATATTGAAACGAAAGAATGTGTAGGCAAAAAGCATGATATCTCTGGGTCTTCTGCATCGATTTGTTTTGCCTTTTTTTTAACTGTCTATCATAAGAACAACAATGTTTTAGGAGTGCAATGCTAAATCGGGGGAATCTTTTTTTACCTTAATAATGGCACGTTTAACTTCACTGTAGTGCTGGTTTCTTGTATGAAGCAGAATACATTCAATGACTAATAGCTATAAAGAACCAAGGGTATTACGTGTTTTTCAAACTTGACCATCTCAATAACTCAATAATTTTCATACAATCCCTTAGCCATCCAATATTTGCCTAGTGTTGATATTTAATAGATGTCATCTCTTTTTATTACTGCATCCATTTATCCTTGCAGGGCATGGAAGGACCAAGGGGGCCACCGGGTAGCAGAGGCCCACAAGGAGAGGGCTTGCCTGGAGCCAAGGTTTGTACATAGACTCACAATGCTGTTTAAATCTGAAGATGTGCCAGTGCCAAATCAACACCATCAATGCCCACAGTTTGCGCACAAAAAATAGGATTAATATTCTTTCATGGTCTCGGAAATCAAAGCTACACCCCTGTGCAAAATGTTAGCCACAGTGTATAATAATACCTGGAATAAGTAGATGTTGTCACGCTGTCTCGTCTCACTCAGGGGGACCAAGGTTTGCCAGGCGAGGTGGGCGCCCCAGGAGAGAGAGGGGCGGGGGACCCTGGAGCAAAGGTGAGCAGCAGCAACCCTTTATATTTTTACAGTTCTTAAATTTACCAATCCATAAACTGACACAGATCCATGAATCTGTCCTCAGGGTGAGCCAGGATCAACAGGAATGTCTGGTTTGCCGGGCCTGCCAGGGGAGGACGGAGCCCCTGGACAGAAGGTAGTTTAAATCACCACCTATTGTATCTACATGTGTTCGTGTCCTCCAATGTCAAACCCCTGAAAGTAATGAAACGTGTATGATTGTGTCTTTAGGGTGAGCCAGGCCCTGTAGGTCTCAGGGGGTCCGAGGGGGCACCTGGAATTGGCATCCAGGGTGAAAAGGTAAAGAAGTGACATTTCCTGCTCACTTTTTTGGGTGTCTTGCACTGGGACTTTGCTGACCTGTATATAATAAGTAAAGTCACAGCTGTCAAGAGTAGTAACTGTATTCCCAATATGATCTTTAAGGGCGACCAAGGCCAAAGAGGAATAAGGGGCTTGACTGGTCCACCTGGCATTGCTGGACCCTCAGGACCAAAGGTGAGGTGCTATTGAATAATTGTAACAAATCTTTTGTTTTTCGACCCTGTCCATTGGCCTGGAAGGGCATACATGGTTAGGCATGATGAGGAAAGATAATTTATGAGTTAATTGTTGTAACCACTTGTCTTGCATTATTTTCTTCAGGGAGAACCAGGGGCACAAGGCAGGGGGGGTTCCCCTGGTCCTCCGGGTCGTTTCGTCGCCGGGCCCAAGGTAACTACTCCCAGTGATCGCCATATTCCTCATTTGAAGAGATAGACAATTGTTTCTTAAAACAGTTTGGAATCAAGTGGAAGACTATTTTCACTTGTGCCACAGTGTTGTAATGTCAGCAGTAGTGGAGTAGTGGAATAGTATTCAGATCCTTTACTTAAAGGTGCCTTGTGAAGTTTTCTAATAAACAAGCAGATTTCATTGTTTATCACCAAAATGCATGTGTATCTTTACAGCCTAGCATTTCCTTCCTTTTTATTTTAATTTGTGCATTGTTTACATTCATGTTTGCTTGCTAGCAATCTTCTTCTTCACTATGTTTTTCAAAATCTGGGTTGAGTGAATAAAAAAAATCGCGGTCGCTATTGACAATAACCTGGCTTTTTAAAACTTGCGGGTTTGTGCACGATGTCCCGTGTCACGCTAGTGACCATTCTCTTTGACCAATCAGTGGTACGCTGCACTTAAACTCCACCTTTTAGATTCGGTAAGCTCACTGGGAACCTAGATCCAGGTGGTCCAACAAAAACTATCCACAACTTTTGTCAATGGAAAACCAAAACAGAGCGAGCCAAGCCGTACCAGGCAGTGTAAAAAAAATGGCATAATGTGCACCACTAAAGCACAGTGTGAACTAAAATGATAAGGGACTTAAACGGTCCTATGTAACATGCTGAACAGCTGAGCAATGGTATGATTTATTAGTTATGGATACTTGTGAAAATGTACTTTTATTAACTTTAAATTTCAGTTCATATTATGCTAACATGGTGCATATTCTTAAATAAACCTTTCATTTAATTAAAGTATAATCAAACTAACCTAAGTGGGAAAGAGTTGGTCCAAGGGGTTTCTAATTGGGTTAAACTGGCCCGGCCTGTTGGGTGATTTGATGTATAGCAATGCATTGTATTTTATAAACTCATCACAGGTTTATTGTAATTTGTACAACATTTGATTTAGTTAGAATACAGAGTTGATTAGTGCTAACTTGTATTCCAGGGTGATCTTGGCCCAAGTGGTCCTCCTGGTCCGATAGGGGAGACTGGCTACGGACTTCCTGGTCCAAAGGTAACACTCAATATAAGTAAACCTCTGTTCTAGAACAAAACAATGTGTTTGTCTTGGATGGCTGCCTGTCAACACACTTTAAGCATGTTGTCATAGCTGATATGTTTGGAAAGTCAATTATCAAAAGAATTTAATAAGAGGCAGATCTGGCAGCACATGTTTGCACTTTCATCATGAAGATTTCCCAGCATCCAGCAAAAACGAAAAAAATGGGATGCATACATCCTGTCGTGCTGTCCTTGTTCAATATTTCAGTTAATAAAATGCTTCAGCATGTTTTTTAGTTTTAACCTTCCCCTGTTTTGATGTATTGCACAACATTCACAACACAGGAGCACGGAAAGGAGCAGACAGCACATGTGTCCATTTACATCCACATTCCACTTCAGTTTGCTTTGAACATATATCTGTAAATCACTTTGTATCCTTTGCATGAATGAATTATTGTAGGGGGACCGTGGGGATTCAGGCCCTGCAGGTCCATTCGGTCCCAAAGGAGACGGCTATCCCGGCCCTGTGGTAAGGAACTGATTTAGAGACTGACATGCCCATTTGTCCACCCATAAATCTGTTCGTTCATGCCATACATCTAAACATTACATTAAGTCATCTATCCATCTGTCTTTTGCCTTCCTTTTTCTACCCATCAGTTCCAGCCATATATCTACATTTATTACCAAAAGTTACAGTACCTGGCCCTCATACACCTCTTTCTTAATTAAAAGCATAGCAGGGAGTGACAGTAGGGGAATTAGGGGCAAATACAGAGCAAAGGAATTGTATTTGGGCTAGCAGGGGTATATGTGCTCACTGAAGAAAAGATTTAAAGAAATAGTTCAACATTTTGGGAAATCAGTTTATTTATATATGGCTTTTTGCGTTTGAGTTAGATGAGAAGATCGATATTGCTCTCGTGTCTGTTCGCTAAATATAAAGATTCAGCCTGCAGACAGCTTAGCTTAGCATACAGACTGGAAACGAGGAAACAGCTAGCCTGGCTCTGTCGAAATTTAACAAAATCCATGTACCTGCACCTCTACAACAATTTATATCGAACAACCAAACAATTCTTTTAACTTGGTTTGTAATCAATAAGAGCAAAGAGGTAGGTTAACATTACCACCATCCCATTTAAAGCTCACTATTCAACACGTTATATTTTGTTTTTTTAATCCAAACACAAACCCCACCTTTTTTTTTTTTACAGGCAATATTTGCCACAATATTATTTGGCCAGGACTAGTAACTTCCTGGAGTCTCCGGCAGTTTCCTAGCAAAATTTCAAACTATTCCTTTAATAATTTCAATATCTCTACGACTGTATTCGGCCTCCATCTCCTGTGTTGTTTAGGGCCCTCCTGGTCTGCCTGGACTTCCAGGAGAACCCGGCCAGGAAGGAGTGGGCATCCCTGGACCAAAGGTGAGAACTTGGATCTGTCAGACCAAAATAATATTTGTCAAGTGCATGTTGGTGGCAAATGAGCAAGTATTACAGCATATCTAATATGATACAGATGGTTTCTTTGTAAGGCCAAACATTAGGAGTGTAACATTTTGTGTTTGTGAAATGAACCACTGCTGTGAAAACTGAGCCAAAGCAATTGTCCAATACTGTAAGATCAATTTCAGAGTGTTTGAATCTGCACTGAAGATAGGTTAACGTATGTCCCCAGTGAAAGATGTGGTCATTTGTTTGAGGAAACTAATTAAAGGAAACAAGATTTTACTCAGCACAGTTCATTTGTTTGATGGATTGTAAATTGCTGTGTTGTAAGTGTTCATATATCGTCGCTGTGTTTTCTCCTTTGCAGGGAGATGTTGGTTTCCGAGGGTTGCCTGGTTTACCAGGACCTCCGGGCGAAGGCCTCCAAGGACCTCTGGTACTTCATAACTTTCAATTTTTTTCAGATTTGACATAACCTCTGGCTGAAATGACTTCCATTTTGACTTTTCATCTACCTTTTATAACTCATAAAAAAACTGTTTGTATTCTGTTTCTGCAAACACAATTCAAGGACAACATTGCAATGTGTTTACGTATGCAAAAAGCCTGCTGTAATTCGTTTTGACATACAACCAAATGTTTGCCATTGAGTCATATCCTCCGAAGGATTATGTCTTTGCTGTAGTCTAAGAGTTCCAGATTGAAAAAAAAGAGTGCTTTGTCTTGTGTGTGAACATGCCCACCGCAGAGGCCTTATATTCTAAGGCTGCCAGTTTATTTTTTCATGGTATTTAATCATGATTTCCCCCGCAGCACTCTGACACATTGGTGCAGAGTGTGAATCTCCACAGACATATGTGTCTGATGAGAAGCAGGCCTAACCGAAGCAACACCCCATATACCCTGTCCAGAGTCCCTGCAGGCTTCGGACCAGTGTTTCTGCAGGTCCCAACACTGTCACAGTCATGCAGCGGATTTAATTGAGGCCTCAACTAAAGCAGTCATGTTGGCAGACTACAGCCCTTATGCATGTTGAGAGAATGGTGGTGTCAGAAATGCATGACTCAGTATTATAAGACAGGGATAATCCTCACCTTGAAAATGCTTTTCCCTAGAAATATAACAGGCTGTTTCATATTCATTATACATCTGTTCAAGGAAGAGGAATTATTGGTTACACATGTGTGATACATGGCTCAAAGCTAAAGCAAAACTAGGGTTACAAGGTGCTTTCAGTCACAAAAACGGCAACAAAACACATTTAAAGAATAAACCTAAATGCTAAAGAACCTTTTTTAACTAAAATTTGACAAAAAGGAAAATTTTAAATGAAGATGTTAGTGGACATGATTTTACCAAATGTTTTAGGGTACAGGTGTGGCTGTGTGTATAGATCTGCCAAACAGACCACTTTTTCTAAGATTTTCTAAACAAAAGGCAACTATGAGATGGGTCTATAGTTTCGTGGTTCAGGTTTTTTTAGATGAGGATGCATTGAAACAACCGTAAAGTGACTTGGGACACACCTAGAGAATAGGGAATTGTTTGCAATAGTGTGTAACCAAAGACTAATGTTGCCTAATACTTCTTTGGGGAATTTAGGTGGTACAATGTCAGAAGTTGTATAAAGTAAGTCCACTCCAGTGTGATGCTCAGTGTATCCTCTGTACTGCAGGGTAACCCTGGGCGGCCAGGCCCTCCGGGGCCAACAGGGCCACAAGGACAAGGAGTTCAAGGACCAAAGGTAGGCTGTGATTTGTTGTCCTTCTTATAAAAAAAAATCATGTATCTTTAAACTCTATCTGAGATGTCTATAACTGCCCTGCACATGCAAAGTAGTTCATTCCTGTGTTTGATTCTAGGGTGAACAGGGGGCCCAGGGAGTGACAGGGCCAAGGGGGGTACCTGGTGAAGGTTTACACGGAGCTAAAGTGAGTCCCCATGTTGTCTGGGACTTTTGAATGTGGGTTTGTGTGATCGTTTTATATTCCGATCGCTGATATTTTGCCATGTGATGTGTGACAGGGTGACCGTGGCTCGGCAGGGGAGAGGGGGCTGAAGGGAATCAAAGGAGATTTGGGAGATCCTGGAACCCCGGGGGAACCTGTGAGTCACACTTATGATGCTTTTATATGTCCATTTACTGTGTAATGCTTTGTGAGAATTATGCTCTAATCCTTGTTATTACTAATTTCAGCAAATATTTGTCTCTAATTTTAATTTTAAATGTGCAGAAACTACTTTTTGTTTTTGTTTACTTCTTATTTTAGGGCCGACCTGGTGTCAAAGGTGAAGCAGGCCTCACTGTAAGACTTTTTCACATACTTTTCCACTGGTGGAATTTAACTAAGTACATTTACTTAAGTTCTGTACTTAAGTACAAATTAGATGTACTTGTACTCCACTTGAGTATTTCCATTCTATGCTACTTTCTCCACTACATCTCAGAGGAAATATACTTCTTTTTTTTCTAAAAACCTAACACTACATTTGTCTGACAGCTTTAGATACTACTCAGATTACAATTTTCCAAACCCATCCTGTCCAGTTAAACCATGTATCTCCAAATTTTTCTAATAAACTAATGGATTAAGTGTTCGAAAATAATTTTGCTATTTTTACACAAGTAAAGGATCTGAATACTTCCTCCACCGCTGACTTTCAGTTACTACTGTTTTATTTATGCACTCTCACTGTGTTGGTGTATTCATTTCAGAGAGAGGACATCATTCGGATGATCAAAGAGATCTGTGGTAAAGTATCTTGTGATCTTTGCAATATTTATTTCACTTCTCAGTATTGACTTAACAGCACAGATGTTATAAGAGAAGATTTAGTTTCTGAATCTAAGCCACTGTCTCATCTTATCTGTAAATCATTAGATCAGATTCCACAGGGTCAACCTTGTCAGAGTGACAGTTCTGCCATGAGCTCATATGTTGATGTGATGTGATTCCAGGATGTGGGATCAAGTGTAAGGAGAGGCCCATGGAACTGGTGTTTGTCATCGACAGCTCGGAGAGCGTGGGCCCAGAGAACTTTGAGATAATCAAGGATTTTGTTAACGCGCTGGTGGACCGAGTCACGGTGGGCCGCAACGCCACCAGGATCGGCCTGGTGCTGTACAGCCTGGAGGTGAAGCTGGTGTTCAACTTGGCCCGCTACGTCACCAAACAGGACATCAAGCAGGCCATCAGGAACATCCCATATATGGGAGAGGGCACCTACACCGGCACCGCCATCCGTAAAGCCACCCAGGAGGCCTTCTTCAGTTCACGTTTGGGAGTCAGCAAAGTGGCCATCGTGATTACTGACGGGCAGACGGACAAGCGAGAGCCAGTGAAGCTGGATATTGCTGTACGAGAAGCACATGCTGCCAATATTGAGATGTTTGCTCTGGGGATTGTGAACACCACCGACCCAACACAGGCTGAGTTCATGAGAGAGCTGAATCTGATCGCCTCTGACCCAGACAGCGAGCACATGTTCCTCATTGATGACTTCAACACCCTGCCAGGTTAGACAAACTTATCTTTGGTAGTGCTTTGTGAGATATTAGCTTATTGCTCTTATATCGGTATCTGTAATGCATATGTATGAGAAATGCCAGTACACAAACGCTTACGATAGTTTTTAATCATTTGTGAGCCTCAGAGGTGCTGGTAGGTGGAGTTCTTTAAACTTTGGACAGAGCCAGGCTAGCTGTTTCCCTTGGTTTCTACTCTTTGTGATAAACTAAGCTCATTAACAAATGGCTATGGCTTTATATCTAGCATACAGACATGAGAGCGGTATGGTTTTCTCATCAAACTCTCAGCAAGAAAGCAAATACGCATATTTCCAAAAATATCAAACTATACCTTCCATTTTTCATTATTTCATTGTAATTCAGTTGTCAGTGGGAACTTTTTCAATGTATTCTATGCTTAACTAGTTATAAGTTACGTAAAGAGTATGATTTGCACATCATTAATTAAAAAAATGCAAAAAACAGCCATGGCCAAATTATCGATGTAATATATAACCCAGGCTTAAAATCAGTGTACTTCATCTTTACCTGAGTGTCCTCCACTAGCCAGAAACTTTTTTCCATGTCTAAGAGTCTACAGTCATGCTACTGTAGCAGCTCTGAGAGGATGTATTTGTACTAAATGTTAACATCAGTATGTTTACATGCTGATAATGACAATGGTAACATGGTGATGTTTAGCGGGTATAATATTTACCATATTTGTTACTCGTGTATTAGTATATATCCACGACGTTACACTACCAGGATTGCTCAGGTGCCACAGGAAATTTCGCCAGATGCATGTCTTTTCGCCAATGTCTGTTTCCTTCCTTTGTGTTGGAATTTTAAACTCCGGTGGATTTACGAGGACTATGGTTAACTGCTCCTCAGATCTCTGCAGGGTAAATTGAGACAGCTAGCTAGACTATCTATCCAATCTGAGTTTTCTCTCGCACGACTAAAACAACTTTTGAAGTACACCTTCCACCAAAACAAGTTAATTCCTGAGGCTATTTTGCAGCGGCTTCGTGCGGAGCTTAGCGCCACCCATGACGATTGTGATTGGTTTTAAAGAAATGCCAATAAACCAGAGCACGTTTTTCTCCCATCCCGAAATGCTATGTAAACTAGTCAGACCCTCCTCCGCAGCATGTGGAGGATGGTCTGGCAATGAGAGACTAATGTATATTACAAGTAGTTCTCAACTAAAGAATTGGACAAGAACAATTTTTGACCAGATGATTGCACTATCATCGCAATCTATCCAATAGTTTTCGAGACATTTCACTTAGAACCACAGATGTGAACCTCATGGTGGCAATAGAGGAAAAGTCAGGGGAATATCACAGTCTATAGGATATATCTTCTGTGGATCCTGAGAGTCTGTACAGAATTCCATGGCAATCCATCAAATAGTTCAGTTCAGTCAAAATGGTGGACAGACCAACATTGCCATCCCGAGAGCCATGCAGCTAGTCCGTCTAAAAAAAATTTTGTTTAATCTTTAGAGACAACCCATCCCGTAAACCTTGCTCTGACTTCTTCTCTCTTTGTCTTTCTGTCTCAGCGCTGGAATCCAAATTGGTCAGCCAGTTCTGTGAGGACGAGAATGGAGCCCTGATATATAACAGAATAATTAACGGCTATAACGGCTATGGAAACAATGGCTACAACAGCCACAACGGCAACAGGAATGGCAACAATGGGAACTATGCCATCGGTGGTTATGGATACCGGCCTGTGACTGAGCAGCAGGTACTGAATGGCCGTCAGACCGGCATCAACACTGGGGCCAGCACTCCGAGCCATGGAGGCCGGGTAGAGACCACCCAGCATGGCAGCAGAGGATCCAGCACAGGACATGTATGAAACATATGAGTGTATGTATGAGTGTATGTATAATAATATAAAATGATCCTTATAAAAGTGTTTAACACTGTTTGCTGGTTTTGTCACCATCAGGGAGGAGGAGGGCAACATGTGTTCACTGAGACACACTTGGGAACTGAGCGTGGGGACACATTTAACCGCAACACATCAGACATCAGACCTCCTGCCAAAGAGGACTCCTCCAGTACCAGAGGTTCCTCATCTTCATCATCATCTTCTTCGACAAGAATAACCACATCCTCCTCAGGTGTATCTGTACAGCTTGTGCCTGCACTAAGGCCAGCTCTTCCCAAAGGTACAGCATGTCTATTCTGCTCTCATCACATTTAGATAATTCTCTTTAATAGCCAGGGCATGCAGAGACATGGCACAGTGACATACCCATTCACAAAACAGAGCAGTCATCCACAGTAGTCAGTTTGATAGTAATTACAGAGAAACACTATCAACAAGTGAAGCGGCTAAAATAAATCATACCTTCAGGTTCCACTAAAATCAAACGAGCAACAGCGTTTACATTTTATTATCGCGTCCACATAAATGCATTATTCCTCTAGGTGTGGTCAAAATAGTAAAAGTGGTTTCCTGTCGAAATCACTTAAACGCCACTAAAGATCATCAGGTTTAACTTAAAGCCAGGGTTGGTAACTATTTCCGAGGTACACTTTTTTATACATCGTTTGAAAGGGTCTTTACACCCCGACAGCAATAAATAACTTATGGGCTCTGTAAAAGGAGCAAAAAAGATTCGTCACCTGTAGCTGCTGTAATCCTGTGAAAACGTCCACCAATCGCTGCCTCGCAGTCCGCTTGAGAAGAACCAATTAAATGCCTCCTTGCCGCACTGCTTGCCCCACATTCCCGTGTACGAGCCTTAGCTCAATTCGCGTCATCGCCGCCGGAGTTACTGTCTACTGGAGAATGGAGTCACCACTGCCACGGTTTCTTGCAATCGATCGGAGAAGGATTTACCCTACATCTTCTATATTCTTCTTTCTTAAAAAAAAATTTCCTTTTTACTCAGTGATACTGTATTTTGTTCTGCAACAAACATGTGATTTCCATTTTTTTATATAATAATTTTACTTGTGTGAGATACTGAGATAATATCTTTAGTGGCAATTATGTGGAATTTACAACAAACATATTTCTAATAGATAGATAGATAGATAGATAGATAGATAGATAGATAGATAGATAGATAGTGATACTGTAAGGTCATTCAACTGGAAAATCAGAGCTGGAACCAATTTCCGAGTAAAGAGAGCTGTTCTGTGGTGTTTCTCTAAATCATTTTTGCAGATAACTTAATCATTTGAGAAAATGTTTGCCTTCTGGAAGATGTCAACGGTGAGGTGACAGGGCACGGTGCTTGTGCTAACTCGTCAATGTCATTACTGCTGTGTATTTCCAACAGGTTAATCATTATTAGATCCAGAACTTTGTTAATAAACCACCTTATTGTTATCTTGGAAACATCACCTAAAGTTAACCTGGGGTTAGGTTAAAAGTTGGATTAGACTATAAGAGCTAAATTAAAACTAGCCAAACACTACAGACCAGTCTAAAATAGTTTTTATCCCTACACTACAGCTAAGCTAGTCAGATGCTAAGTGATATAACACAATCCTAAATACATTATGTATGATCAGATCAGCTGTGATGTCACTTGATAGATTACTTTCCAGTGAAGCTACAGTGAAGCTCCAGTCCAGTGTGTTTAAAGTACATGTGGTGGAGGGGACTCCGGGGTTATGATAAGTGCTTTGTGATTGACAGGCTCAGTAATGAGGTCATGTAGGTGAGGAGCAGTGAGGCCAATTATTTTTGATGCAGTGTGGATGATTTTATAGAACCTGCTGCTTTTCCTGCAGAGACTGTACCCCTGGACCCTCGCTGTGGCCTGGTTCTGGACCAGGGCACGTGTCGGGACTATAACATCCGCTGGTACTATGATAAGCAGGCCAACGCCTGCGCACAGTTCTGGTATGGAGGCTGTAACGGCAACAAGAACCGCTTTGACACAGAGGGGGAGTGCAAGAGGACGTGTGTGATCGCCAGAACCACCGGTACACTCTCATGATTCATCCCTACCATATTAATACCATTTATGTCATTGACACTTAGAATGTCAGACAGAAAATCTGTCATTTGTCATCTTTCTCTTTTTTTTGCAATTTCCTCAGCAGAAATGAGGCCATAACAATTTTATTGGTTCCAAATGTTTTACAGTATTGACTTTCTCATATGTTTCTTTTTTCCAGGAGGCTGAGTGAATGCATCTGCTGTAGATACTTCAAGGAGGGGCAGCTAAAACCAGCCTTTTTTCACAGGTTTATGTAAAGTTTCTGCATACACATTTACACTGATGTTCCATATCACTGTTACATTTCAGTTCCTGTCTTTGTGCCCCCTCCTGTACCACTTATTGTAATGATTCTCCTGTAATTACAGTGAAAGAGAGCCCAGCTTTGATAGATACTTCCGTTGTTTTGTTTTTTATATCAGCACGGAGGATACTCAATCACTCCTACTCAGGAATAAAGATGAGCGAGTGTGTCCACTTTCCAGGGGATTCCCCCACCGCTCGGACATGTTTTTCATACACAGTCTGTGAGTGCTGCAAAGATTGTGAAAAAAATGGACTGGCCAGTGAATAACTGTGGTACCTTATCAATGTCATAATCATACATCGCATCAGTTATTCAATATGTCATAAGGACATAGTGTAGCTATTCATTTCTTTACTCAAACAATCACTGTAGGGCATATTGGTGCCTAATCACAAGAGCCAATAACACAACACAAATGAAGCCTCTCATCGTTTATATCAATAAAATATAGTTTGTTCTTTTTTATATACATATAAAAATGACTGATGCTCTGTAACTTCATGGAATAATTCTGTGCATTACTGAATGAAAATGTGATGTTTTGTGTTTACATGATTTCACTTCCTTCCTACCACTAACCTTTGTTAAAGCTGTAAACTAATGGACAGACACACACACACACACACACACACACACACACACACACACACACACACACACACACACACACACACACACACACACACTGCCCTCTACTGGGTAACACATGCTGATGTCACTGAAGTCGGTACTACAGAACAAGATACTAGAATTGTACTTCCATTGTTGAACTACTGGTTTGTCACTACAGTATATTACTCAGCTGTCCTGACTCTATGAATACATATTGTACTGTTACATGGTCAACATTTGATTTCAAACATTTTTTAATAAATCTGATCTAAACTAATACAATATGTGCAAATGCATCACCTTCATGGTAAGGGACTGTATACAAATTATATTAGCTTACAGTCACTGTTTTGTTTAGCTTCTTGTCTCGTCTGGGGTCTGATAAACACTAAATTCATCCAATTCCGTGTCCACAATGCTATTTTCCAATAAACTGTGGCTGTCATATTTCACGGGACCCGCGTGAGTGCAGAATTCATGTCGCGGCTTTCATCGCTGTTTGTCACTTTGCCTAAGATTGAGTAGTACTCGCCCTGTTGTTTATTTGGTTGCCATGATTTCGCAAGTGATGACGTCCTGTCACTGTTCCAGTTGCTCACCCTAAGGGGAGAGAGAGCAGATGACAGTTCGCTTGAGTTCAGTAGAGCACACGGCTCTGCAGAGTCGTGTAATTACGACTTTATGACATTTCATAAACAGCATGGTGGGCTGTCGCGGTAATATCAACATAGAGGAAACACTGGGGGTGGGAGGGTGTTTCAGTTTTTTGGAGTATTCAAAACAAAATAAAGCTACTAAAGCTACTAAGCTTTTTTTTAAAAAGAGCAACACATTACCTAAATATTCTCCAAAAATAAATATTTGCAATACATGTTTAAGAACTTTGCTTTATTAATCTACTGTGGCTTTAATAAGTGTCGGAGCTTTCTTAAGCAGAATCTTCTCTCCCCTTCTGCTTAAATTACATGTTAGACACTCCTCGACAAGTGGCGTAGTCTGATCTATCTTTAGTGCTGCCCACGGGAGAAACGTTACCTAACTCTACACACTCCTCACACTTTGTCAGGCCACAGAAAGACTTAACAATATAAGATCCTATTGATCCAGACACATCAGTAATGGCCTTTGTAGCACTGACATTATCTCAGTAATTGAGGTAAGTTTTAAAATGTTTAAGTGCAAAGCAACACACTCTCATAAAGTCACAAAGACACACACGCACAGCCAAGCAGCTGGACAATAATACACCCCACAGGGAAAGGGAGAAGCTTGCTGATTGGTGGACAGAACAGCTTGTATGCGTGGCTCTCACCTGTTTCTGCACACAGCTGCTACACCCAAACTTTTCTGCTCCATTTTTAGCACAATGATTTTGTGTTCTTCAAACTCACTTATATTAATAATGCCATGCTGTGAAAAGATAAAAAAAGGTACGTTTTTGTATTGATTTGTAGCAAAAGATCCAGTGGAGTAAACAGAGAAAACAATGAAGTGCTAAAAGAAAGTATAAAATACCAAAAAATCATTAGAAATAATATCAAAAAAACTGTTGTTGCTGTGAAATGTGCTGGTTCAAATGTAGAATTTGCTACTTTTCTTTGTCATATATGATAGTAAAGGTAATCATTTGGTGGTTTGGATTATTGGTTGAACAAAACAAGTAGTTTAAAGATGGCAGCTTGGGCTCTGAGAAAATAATCAGTAAGTAACTTATGAGTAACTGATAAAGTAAATGTAAGTTGCAGCCCTAGTAGTATCTGTGATGGTAAAAGTGACTAGTAATTGATAATTGTCTCTAATAATTAACGATACTGTCTTGTCTGCTTGTATATGAATTACAAAGTATAAAGAAATTGGTGTATATGTAAACATAAGCCTAAATCAGTACAGTTGATTTGTCTGACTGAATAAATAAATGAAAATCAGATATAAATGAAAGAAGATCTATAAACATATTTTTTAACATGACAGCGGCTGCTCTAAATATCCTCCCAGTCATACGTACGGCTTAAGGTGAGCTATTCGAGGGCTTTGACAGCATTGTCTCCACTGTTAGTCAGCCACATGACACTTTGGGAGCTGAATCATGGTGGCACAGCCTGAGCAGCCAGTTGCTTCTTTCAGTCTGTGACAGCAGCTGCTCCAAGCCCAGGCCTGTGCTGTGATTTGGCCCAGTCAGATTCCACTGGAGCTAAAGCAGGCAGGGGGCAGAGGGAGCTATATTTAGAGTGGGACGGGATTAAATTGCAGGGTCTTCACTCTAGGAACCTTTTCTGTGCTCTGCCTTTCCCAGCCAGGACCGACTGCCAAAAGGACCTGTGGCCGCCGTCTCCTTCCTCTTTCCACAGACCCCCTTGTTCACCCGCTGTTTCCCCTCCTGACACGCCATGGACCCCAATGCCATCAAGGAGGAGCTGCGCCTGTTTCAGAGCACGCTGCTTCAGGACGGGCTGAAGGAACTGCTGAATGAGAACAAGTTTGTAGACTGCACCCTGAAGGTAGGCGACCGCAGCTTCCCCTGCCATCGGCTGATCATTGCCGCCTGCAGCCCTTACTTCAGGGAGATCTTCTTCACAGAAGATGGGAAGGAGGTGGAGAACACGAAGGAGGTAGTCTTGGAAGAAGTCAACCCTTCCATCCTAGAGATGATCATCCAGTACCTCTACTCGGCCGAGATTGACCTCAGCGACGACAATGTGCAGGATATAATTGCTGTGGCGAACAGATTCCAGATCCCTTCTGTCTTTACGGTCTGCGTCAACTACCTTCAGAAGAAGATCTCCCTGGGCAACTGCATGGCCATATTCAGGATGGGCCTGGTGCTCAGCTGTCCCAGGCTTGCGGTGGCTGCACGCAACTACATCGCCGACCGCTTTGAGCTCCTCTACAAAGAAGAGGAATTCCTCAAGCTCGCAGCCCACGAGCTGTTTGCCATCATCGGTGGAGACGCGCTGAACGTGGAGAAGGAAGAGCTGGTGTTCGAGGCGCTCATGGCCTGGGTCCGCTACGACAAGGAGCGCGTCAAGGTCCTGAAGGATGCTTTCAATTGCATCCGCTTCCGCCTGTTGCCAGAGAAGTACTTCAAAGACAAAGTAGAGACCGATGAGATCATCAAGGCAGACCCAGAGCTCCAGAAGACAATCCAGATCATCAGGGATGCCTTCAAGGGGAAACTTCCAGAGACACCCAAGAAGAAGGAGGGAGAGGAGGGGGCCGGCTTGGAAGAAGGTGAGGAGGAGGAGGACAGCCCATTCCCCGGCTTCCTGAATGACAGCCGCAGACACGGCATGTACGCACGGGAATTCATCGTCATGATCAATGATACGGCGGCAGTGGCATATGATGTCAGCGAGAACGAGTGCTTCCTGGCGGCCATGTCGGAGCAGGTGCCACGTAACCACGTCAGCCTGGCGTCACAGAGGAACCAGCTCTACATCATTGGAGGACTGTTTGTGGATGAGGAAAACAAAGATGTACCCCTGCAATGTTACTTCTACTTGGTAACCAGGTTTTTCTTTCATTTGATACTCCTCTATTTTTATCACTTCCTTCATTGCACTAAATGAATTATTTAAAGAAATCGTTTGACAATTTTGGGAAATATTCTTATTCACTTTCTTGCTGAGATTTAGATGGACACCACTGGCATATCTTAATGTTAAATAGCATGGCTGTGTCATTTTAACACTTTTGTATGGATTAAAAAAGATATATAACAAAATATTTGCGTAAGTGAATTCATGGGGTTAAGTTGTGCTGGTAGGCAGATTTTAGTTTACCTTTCTTCAGAGTTATGTTTATTATGCTTTTTGCTAATTTAAACTAACCCCCAGCTGGCTATCTTTAATATTTATTGTACAAACATGAGAGGGGTGTCAATCTTCTCATCTAACTCTCGGCAAGAAATCAATTGAGTGTATTTCCCAACATGTCCAACCACAGTGTTTGTAGTATCTTAGAAGTCTTTTAGTATTTGTGAAAATATCTCAGCAAGTACTTTAGCTCATCTAAACCCTCTTTGCATCTTAATGGAACTCAACCTACACATAAAGCAGAGAAAAATAGAACACAAATTTAAAGTAATCTTTCAGTGTGTAACCACAAGAATGACTGAGATACTGTTTTCCCTAAATCCTTCTGCGATCAATCGAAGGATTATTTTTCCCATGTTGCCCATCAGGTCTAAAGTCTACACAGACACTCAAGCCTTAAAATCTACTATATTTTACAGCATAATCAATATATGGATACCACAGTATGATGGTTCATTTCCATCTTCATGAGGAGACAAAGACACACAGCTAATGGGTACCAAGAGGGTGTTTTAATGTACTTTTCTTCACAGTTGGATCCACTCACATCTGACTGGGTCGCCCTGCCGCCCATGCCTTCTCCAAGATGCCTCTTCAACATCGGAGAGAGCGAGAACCTGCTGTTCGCCGTGGCTGGAAAAGACCTCCAGACCAATGAGTCGCTGGACACTGTGATGTGCTACGATGTTGAGTTAGTAGCATTATTTGCTTCTTTTTCCTCACTATTTTTTTTTTTTCTCAGCTTGTGTCTCACCTTTTATACAGTTTTAAGGTGATAATTGACTTCAGTAAAAGAACAGCATTGTTTCCTTTACAACGTTTAAAAAAAAAAAAATAAGAATATTTGGTTCAAGTATAATTAATTGTGTTTTGATGTGAACTCACCCTCTTACGGTCCACTTCCATCTGTTGGTCGCGGAGCGGGACATTTTAGCCGACTCTAAAATCCTTCCTCTGTTTAGTCGACTCTAAAATCCTTCCTCTGTTGTAAGGTCTTGGAGACTGTTATTCATGCTCTTATTTCGTCTCGTATTGACTACTGCAATTCCATGTATTCTGGGATTTGCCAATCATCTTTATCACGCCTGCAGCTTGTCCAGAATGCGACTGCTAGATTGTTGACTGGTACCAGAAGGAGGGATCATATCTCCCCGATATTGGCTTCTCTTCACTGGTTACCGGTCAAATATAGAATCGATTTTGAGGTAATGTTACTTGTTTTTAAGGCATGACATGGATTGGCCCCTTTATATATTGCTGATCTCCTTACCCTACATCACTCCTCCAGGAACCTAAGATTGTCTAATCAGTTCCTTTTAGCTATTCTACCTTCTCGGATGAAAACAAAGGGTGATCGTGCCTTCTCCGTTGTGGCCCCGAGACTCTGGAACAAACTTCCCATTCATATTAGGTCCTCCTCTACAGCTGAGATCTTTAAGTCTTGTCTTAAAACACATTTTTATTCTTTGGCTTATGATTTAGTTAGGGACATTTGTATTCAAGTGTGTTGTTTGTATGATGTTCATTGTGTCTATATTTTTATAGTCTTCCTTTGTTTTTATAACATAATATAACTTTGTACAGCCCTTTGTTCAGCCTAGGTTGGTTTTAAATGTGCTCTATAAATAAATTGACATGACTTACTTGGTCTCTTCAATAATTATGGAGCGGTTTTTCTTGGTTTTCGTTGGTTAGGATATTCTACTTGTTACATGTTTATCACAAATCCCAATGGATTTGGCTCTACAAACACTACACAAAACAGAAGCAACATATTCAGGGGAGCAAAATATATAAATATAATAATATAAAATATAATAAGAACATATTTGAAAACTATTAATTCAATTTTAATTCTTCAGGAAGATGAAGTGGACTGAGACCAAAAAGCTTCCTCTGAAGATCCACGGCCATGCTGTCATCTCCCACAAAGGACTGGTCTACTGCATTGGAGGAAAGACAGATGACAAGTGAGTAAATGTGTGTGTGTGTGTGTGTGTGTGTGTGTGTGTGTGTGTGTGTGTGTGTGTGTGTGTGTGTGTGTGTGTGTGTGTGTGTGTGTGTGACTGACTGCAGCTGTTTGTGGTCTATCACACACTGCCAGAGTGCATAGCTGCATGGTACTTCATAGAAAACACTGCTACAGGCCAGGACTGTTTAATATGTTGCCATAATACTGATCCTGTGCATCTCTTTGAATGATACAGTCATAGTAACGGGTCTGCAGAACCATTGAACATACTGTATGAACTGTGTTGCAGCGCATGCAGTAGTGATACATGAACAAAACAGCCAGGAGGTCCTCAAACCTTAGGATTTAACACTGTATTTAATAATAAGTGTATGTGTGAATGACTCTTAAAGGACACACCATGCAATTAACAATCAGTGGGAAAACAATTCAACAAGAAGATCAACAAGGCCGAAAACCTCATTAAAAGGTGAAGAAAAACCCCCAAAAATGATAAGAAAAACACAATATCATAATATACATTTTCAACCAACTATATCCACAGAATATATATTATATAATATGATATACTTCAGGATGTTACGTTCAAACCGTTGATTAACGGTTTGTTACGTTCAAACCGTTGATTAACACACTAAAACTAATCTAGGTAAAAAATGTAATGTAAAATATCCTGATTTAATTATTGTATTTCATTTATTATCAGGTCTTTCTTCCTCATTTCCATTTTCTTATTTATTCTATGTTTTCTATGTTTTCTTTGATTCCATATTCTATATTGAAGTAGCGAGTTCTGTTCACTTTTTTTCTGAGCAACTTATTCAGCTGTTTGGCCTTTAGGTGCAACTGTTTACCTGCTGATTGTTAATTTGACACTGTATCCTTTAAAAAGAGAGTGATGATCTGATGAAGGCTTCATGCTGAAACACATTATCAGTCCATTAGAAACATAATTATAAATGATTAAGACACAAGGTGACATTTTCATCATCATTTACTGGAATGTCACCTTATTGCTTAAATGGCTATGAAAATATTTTGGGGAAAACAAACACTTTGACATTTACAGAGCATTTTATTCCAAATTATACTCATTTTCATTAATCCATTGTGGGATAAGCTTTTGTCTATATCTGCTATTTGTTGTATTTGTTATTTAACTTTAGTGTTGTATTTGAATGTTTTGTGTAGAAAGAAGGTGCTTTTTGTAACAAAATTCTGCCATCCATTCATTAGTGTAAGCACCATCTGGTTGTAACATCTTTTGACACTAACATTCCCATGATCATATTTATTCCTTCATCTCCACAGCAAAGCCCTCAACAAGATGTTTTCATACAACCACAAGCAGTCCGAGTGGCGGGAGCTGGCGGCCATGAAGACACCCAGAGCCATGTTCGGAGCTGTCGTCCACAACGGCAAGATCGTGGTGGCTGGTGGAGTCAACGAGGAAGGCCTCACAGCTACATGTGAAGCATATGACTTTGCAACAAACAAGTATGATTCTGTTTAACCTTTAAGTTGAGACATTAGGTTAAAAATCATATACATTTTACAAAAACAACCACATTTAGACATCATTAATTTAAGAAAACCCACAGGCTATGGAGCCCCAAAGTGTTCAATATTACATAAATAAGTAACAAATTCTGAAATAAACATATGAATGGATCGTGTAAAATAACAGACCAAATTAAACCAATATATAGTGAAATTATTTCAGAAATCATTAAATGTCAACTCATTATGATGAATTGTTGTTTCATCATGTACATTTTTTTAATTAATATAATTTTTTTTTTATAAATGCCCTGTTTCAAAAGCCTGTTTTGATTTCCTAATGGCATTGATACTTATTTCATGTCATGTTTCACATTAGCACATACCCCTAACCTCCCGGCTGACTGCCTGTTAGCTGGCTAGTTGTGTGTCTTTCTCTGAAAGACGAATTTAGAATCAAAAGGGCTGCTGCTGTAACTGTGCCAATCTACTTGTATTTGAATGAAATGGGACATTACGCAATGAAAATAAAAAAAATGTAATAAAAGTGTCATTGGGTAGAAAAACAACTGAAAAGGGGCATTTTGAAAAACAGACTTCAATAGTGAAAAAAATGACCTGTAATAAAACTAATAATGTTTTCTTATTTCACAATGTATTGGCTAATTTACCTGTATATATTTCATGTTATTTATTTAAAAAACATCTTAATTATTTAATATTGAACTCTTTGGGCCTCCATACCACATTTCAGTTATCTCCGACAGCCACTAAAAAACTCAAATTGGACAAATCTGCCAAGGTACAAATGGCATTTAAAATGAGAGCCCTATCTTACACTTGACCTTCTTCTGATGTGGTATCTCCTCAGGTGGGAGCCCTTCACAGAGTTTCCCCAGGAGAGGAGCTCTGTCAACCTGCTGAGCAACAGCGGCTCCCTGTACGCTGTGGGCGGCTTTGCCATGGTTGAGACGGAGAGCAAAGAGGTGGCTCCCACAGAGGTCACTGACGTCTGGCAGTAAGTCTTCTCAAGTTATGTGACCAAGATTTACATGTTTTGGTTGGTTACCATTGTGTTTGTTCCCAGATCTGACTCTGCTCTTGGTCTTGTTAGGTATGAGGATGATAAGAAGCAGTGGAGTGGGATGCTGAGGGAGATGCGTTACGCTGCCGGCTCCTCCTGTGTGTCCATGCGCCTCAACGCTGCCAGGATGCCCAAACTGTAGACAGAACCACTTTCTTTATTTATTAGCACCCCCAACAACACATCCTGACACCCCCCTCCTCCCCCAGCGAGCTGCCTCTGAGGCCTCTCATCCTCTGCACTCAGATTTCTGTGTGTCGAGATGATCTTTGACATTAATTTTTCTCTGAACTCAGATGATTTTCATCTGTACTATAAACACTCGGTTCTGCCGCCTCTTCAAAGACTGCACCATCCAGACAGTTTTAAAAAAAAAGAAGCCACAATTTAGATTGATCTATAAAGCTCGGCTCTGCACCATTTCTAGCATTTCTTTTGTAAAATAAACATTTGTAAACTTCTTTTACTGTTTCTGATGTTGTGTGATCGACAAAAAAGTGACGTTACAGAGACTGTATCAACGCGCCTAGGGCAGCCGGTGGAGAGAAGATGTATATGTGTAGCTGCTTTGTACTTCCATGGAAAACAAGGAAGTGGAACTGGGTTAATAGTAGATGAAGTATTTACATTTAAACACAGCTTAATGATCCTCAAATGTGTCACACCTTCTCGTGTGTGTGTGTGTGTGTGTGTCAACATGACTGTGGGTTACGACACTGCAAGTTCAAGAAATTGAAACAAAAAAAGACTGGAAAAGTTAAGGTATGTCTATGCAGTTTGCCCTCACACAGAATCACAACAGTGATTTTTTTTTTACACTTTAATGACACAAAACCAATATTTTTTCAGAATGGTTTGCAACTGTGCACTGCAGCTGTAAATGAGATGGAATATGTGTAAAGGATTCCATTACACTCATTAATGCTTAAAATAAATAATAATGGGGGTCAAGTAATGTAAGTAAGGACATTTTTATGTTACCTTTATTTTACCAGTGGTACAGACTAAAAATCTCTTTTTCTAGAGTATCCTGGCCAAAATAAAAAAAAAAACTTTTTAAATGTGTCCTGTGAAACCAGCTCCCAAAGGTTCAGGTGATTTTTACCACAATCTGAGCCGAGTGAGCAGCATACTTAAAAGTGAGAAATTGAGTTTGAACCACAAGGTATGGTACTCTTTGAGTGAAAGTCCCGAGTTGGCGTTGTCGACGTTTGATCTGTAATACAATTTTGCTGAGGCCTCTTCTGTAAGAGCTAAAAGAAAAAACTTAGATTCAGGAGGTAGACAGAAACAGGACTCTAACTGAATGCTTTCATTTCACATTTGGACAAAATGCATGTGTTAAAGCATGTTGACTCCTTTAAGATTTGCTCACAGTTTCAGTGTTAACATTTTTTCAAGGTTTGGAATTGACGTATTGATTTAAAAGTTCATTGAACTAATAGAAATCTCTGGCAGAAAAAAAAGTGAGAGTTCGGACTTTCACACGGCTGATACTGTTGTTAAAGCATTCATTTCCGGTATTTTTCCAAACTTCCTCGTTACTTTAATCAGAAACCAAGGTCTTTGTCTACTAGATTTAGCTCTGCAAGTCACCTAAGGTAATCATGTGCCTATTTAAAGAAATAACAAAGACATCTTTCAACTTTTCGTTTTTATTCAACAAAGGGTGCACTGGAGAGTTTAAATTATCAAAACACAATGTGTTCCCAGTCACGCTAACCCTTTTTCTTAGCAGAATCCCCTGAAACCTGATCTGTGTAAATAAAGTGACCCTTGAGCTTTATCAGCTCAAGCATGACACCAGGAAGTTAGTGTACATGGCTGAAGGTGAAGTATACAACAATGGGCTTTAGAACTAAGCTATGCTGGAGTTTCCCCCTGGGTGTTGAAGGGGACAGGAGAGAGTAGGAAGAGTGACAGAGAGATGGATGTTAAAACAGAGATGAGACGCTGAAGGCTTGGAGTGAGCACTGATGAGAACACTGTAACTAAAAGTGAGTAGAAAAATCTATCTATACCTATGTTTATGATTTCGACACTCACCTGGATGAAATTAGCTTTTGGATAGAAATTGTACAAGTCCCTGCCTTATGGAATCATGTGTGTCGACACGCAATGTGTGAATGACACTTTGTACATCTCCTCACATCTATAATGAGAGCAGATTGCACTGACAGCATTAACGGAAGCTGCCATCAAGCCAGGATGCCATAGGCGCTGTAATATCCTGAGAGACTCTCAGAAACCAGACTGTTTGACGAGGAAAGAAGAAGGTTTTGTTTGCTTCTTCCCCACTGAGGTGCTTGATTGTTTGTTTCCTAGGATATCTGTCCATGCTCTTTCTTCCTCAAACAGTAATTGCCTTTGACAATTATATGACAGCTGAGGGAAAAAGGATGGATGCCTATTTTCTTTCTCACCTAAACATATAATGTATATGTATATACCTGAATTGGGAATCATCCAGCTCAAATATTCCATTACAAAAAGCCATAAATTCAGCATTCGTTCAGCATATTTTAAAACAGTAAAGCTGCACTAATCAATATTTTTACATAAAAAATGAATCAAATGACTGCATGTTAAGTGGATGGTGTCACTCGTAGGGACGCACCCACAGAGAATTACCACCTGACTCTGCCATTCCCCTCAGCATACGGATTTGTTAGCTCATTGTTTTGGTCTTAGCGTATACAGCTAATGTTTTGGTATATTCTCACTGCTCTCATACATGTAGCAGTCGCAGCAGGCAGATACTGTATTCCCAGTAAAAAAGCTCCAAAAAATCCACTGTCAAATTTTCCGACAAGCTGGTGAAAATAGTTGAGCATTTGCAGGTCCCAGATATGTTCGTCATATTGACTCCATATGGTGATGTTAGCATTGTACTACGCCCCTAAGTGGCCATAAAAAAAACATTTAATACAGGGTTTAAGTTTTCAAATAGCGCAGAAACAGTTTGACTGAAAAAACAACAACAATTTCTGTAATCAGTTAATTGTAGTCATTTATCAAGCAGCTTTTTGTACCTTAGTAAAGAGCACATGTAAAATATATCTTTCTAGTTGTCAACAAGCCCTACAGTATAGATCGGCCCCCCTGAAAAACCTTTGACTAGCCACACATTTTTGTACTTTTTAAATCATAAATTAATGTATGTGTTCAAGTGTTAGATATATATTTTCTGTGCTTTTCTATCTCCCCAAACAATGATTTAAATGATGTTTCAAACTGACTTAACACAGTCAAATTTCAATATCTTGAGTCCAGAAATATCAGTGTAATTTGTGGGTAGCTGTAGCATTTAACTTCTCGGATCATTAAAAATCCCAAGAATCAAGGACATGACCTCTTTGTCTGCAATTTTAAGTACGACTCTGGCTAGCTCCCTCTTCTCAGAGTTTTAATTTTTAAATGTGGTTTGTAAAATTGCTTTTGATTCTCAACAGGACTCAGCCATGGAACATCCCAACTGCACCAACGTGGACCAACTGATAAAACGATATTACCTGCCTGTCTCCTACACCATCATCTTCACCGTGGGCCTGATGGGCAACATAACCTCCATTGGCATTTACGTGACAAAGCTGCGTCCCTGGAAGAGCAACAGCATCATCATGGTCAACCTGGCACTGACTGACCTCCTCTATGTTCTCAGCATGCCCTTCCTGGTCTACTACTACAGCAACGGGGAATCGTGGACACTCGGCGACTTCATGTGCCGCTTTGTGCGCTTTGGCTTTCATTTTAACCTGTATGCGAGCATCCTCTTCCTGACGTGTCTCGCCGTTTTCCGCTATGTGGTGGTGATCAAGCCTCTGAGGGCAGCGCAGGTGCAGCAAAAGTTTTGGGGTATAACTGCGTGTTCAGCCGTCTGGATCATCGCTGCTGCCGAAATCACACCCATGTTGACGATAATATCCTTAGAGCAGCGCAACAACAAGACGTACTGCTTAGACTTTGCTAGCACCATAGACGTTAGTAACATGTTAAGTATGTGGTATGTCCGGCTGCTTACTGCATTCGGATTTCTACTCCCTCTAGTGGTGGTATTCATGTGTTACATCGGTATAGTGAAACAGTTGGCCAAAGGGCCTTACACAACCAGTCCGTGTCGGATGCGAGCACGGCGCGTGACCGTGCTGATCGTGGTGGTGTTTGTGGTGTGTTTCCTGCCGTATCACATCTTGCGTGTGTTGCGGATAGAAACTCGAAGGATGGCGTGCATGGTGGAGCACATTGTGCATGCAGCGTATATTATCTCCAGGCCTCTGGCTGGATTCAACACCTTTTTCAACCTGGCTCTGTACACTCTTTCAGGTGATAAGTTCAGGATGGCCTTCCTCAGCACTTTTCACTGGGAATACTGGCTGACCAAGTTCAGGTCGCTGCTCCAAGCCGTCTTTAGAAAGGCACGCCGTGACATGCCGGCCGCATGACTGCCGACTGTCCAACGCCTGACTGTTCTTTCATCTGCGTTTGACTCACTTTGTGGACACACAGTAAGCTTACTCACTCTGACTCAATGTCGGGAAAGCCGCATGACAGTGGGGGTTTTGTCATTTGGTGCTTCCAAGAGACAAAATAATTGTGCCAACCCCTGAAATGTAATTGCCTAAAGCTAAGCTGTAAGAAGTGCATGTTAAGGTCTAACCTTTGTCCACACGTGAGTATACTGTAATTTACCTGACTAACAATATAATGGATTATATTATTTGAAACCTTGAAAATAGTCTGCGTTTTCAGACCTGTTGTTTGTTTGCTTTGTTCGGATTCAGGAACTAATTTGATGCAATTGTTGGATTTGCCCCTTTGTTTGTTCTCTTTGTCAAGAGTGGTTCCAAAAGTTGTAAACAAATGCCATGTGCGAGCAAGCTGTTCTCTCATTGGTCAGAAATATTACCAGGAAGATTCGCCTCAAAACGCTTCCTCCTCTTTCTTTTTTTTTTCTTTATTATGGAGCACCAGTATTGCTAATTGGTTTTTTTGCATTTATGTGATTCATTAAATTAACAAAATATCCATTTCCAGCATGTGTCTAGACTGTGACTACAAAACAATGCCCTGATGCATCTTAGACATAGACATGCTGCCTAAGAGTTTGCAGTCGGAGACTGTGATGGGTGCATACCGCCACACACTCACACGACAATTGTTCTTCAGTGGGCGCGCATCAGGGAAACTCGATTACATTATCTTTATAAGCCATAGCATGTTTATCATCATGAGATATGTCCTATCCATCCAGCCATCCATATATTGGGCAATGCGTGAGCCATTTGGTATTGATAGTAGGGTCGATTGCATTCTGACTGAAAACAAACTGCTCCAGAGTTCAAGTGGAGGCAAGCTGAGACCCCCCCCATCTTTCTGTGGTCTATGCCCGTTTGTTTTGCTACACATCCGAGTGTGATTGCTGTGTTCATACATGCCCAAACAAACCAAATCAGGAGTTGTGACGCTCCAGGTTTCGAAACAATACACACCTTTTAATATACACCCTTAGTTATACAGTAGAAGGGTTCAGTTTGTGGTCCTAAAACCAGGAAGTGAGTTTGCATTCCTGAGCTGTGGGTTCCCTTGCCAGATTTCCAGTTAGTTTTTCCTCTGTATTTTACTTGATACAGAAAATAAGGTCTGTGCCTTTAATAAAACCTACAGTTTTACAAAATGTTGTATATTACACCTGGGAGTATCTTAACCATTAACATACAACTTTTTTTGTGCTTTATAAAGAATGAATCTACAATGGTTTTAGTTAGTCAACTACGCAACACTATTTTTAAATACATGATTGACAAGCTAAAATTAAGGGTTGGAGACTTGTAGAGATTTATAGCAGCTCATTTTAGCCTATCATTAGCTTGAGATTATTTTGTCTGGTTAAAAAATCATAAGAGGTGTCATCTTGTTAGACAGCAAATTGTTATGTTACCTCTGTATTTGTTACAGAGTTATATTTATAATGCAATAAAAAATGATCGACACAAAAGACTTTGAGAGAGGTTATTTTTTTCTTTCTTTTCTTGCGTTTCCTTAGTCCCCCAATACTTTGGAAATGGATGGAAATTTTTAAATTGTAGCAAAAAAAGAACTAACAATCATCACGGTTTGCTGCGTTTGTCTCCCCAACAGTGTGATCAAATGATTTTACAGCCGACCTCCTGCAGCTGCTCATCTGTGAAAGACTCTGAGGTTGTGTCTAAACACTTAGCTGAGTTCTCTTTGCAGATGCATGCACCTTCCCCATGAACTAACAAGGCAGGCAGCACATCCCTCATGTTGAAAGCATACTGTATACCGCTTTCTATTTTGCTGGACAGAGTCAGCTGACGACAGAAGAACCAACGGGTTGAAATGTTTTACTACTAAGAGAAAAACTTTAAGAACAAAAACACATCCGTTTATCTTCATCAAACACAAACGTCCCGGAACAAATACTCCCTGTCAACAGAAAGACATCATCCGTAGATAAAGGAAGCTGTTACACTATTTGTCTATCACACGCTGCAAACGGATTCATCCTGGATACCATATGTCACTCTGCTGCAATACCCGGTTTTATGGTTCAGTTCACAATTCAAAACAATTAGTAAGCTGTGTCAAATAATAAAGGATCTTGTGATTTAAAATGGAATTAATGTAACGTTTGTAAGGTGTCTGTCATTTCTCTCTGTGCATGAGTCCACAGAGAAGTAAAACCCAGCGTAATTATCAAAGGCTTACATAATTCTAATCTTTCTCTGTTACATGCTGTGCAAGTAGAATAGAGACTGCAGCTAGGGATGGAGAGGCTATTTTGGTCCGTGGATGTAGCCATTTCCTTTTCTGCCTCCTGACTGATCTCCTCCTCATCCTCATTTTCCTTCCCATGAACAAAACGTCTGCGCCGAGTGGTCTGGAAGTGCTTATCGCAGCCAAGATTTTCCAGAAATGGGACCTTGATATGAGTCATTCCAGCACCTAACATCTCACAGGCACGTCTGTAGGAATGTGTTGAAATATTGTTTTTTCTAGCCGATCGCAAATGGAACAAGGTACTGTATACTTGTCAGATTATGGAGGAAAAAGCATTCAGCAAGCCAATTGGTTTCTTCTATTTTCTGCTGCACCAGAGTCATGGTCAATTGAACTTTAAATGATCAATTTGGAAACAAAGAGCCCGTGATCAATGCCCTAATGGAGGAAATACCAATGTTCTCTCTCTGTGATGTAGGAGCGCTGAAACTGGCTCTGACAGCCTGTCTTTTAGGCCCCCAGCTCTCCTCCTTGTGCGTCAGTGTGTCTGTGCGTGTGTGGATATGGAAGAAGTTGGCACACCGCATGAAGATTTCAGATTTTTATGGTGAGAACATGCTGTGAAAAAAGGAGCAAGGTAGAACACGTTCACGTACACATGCATACCAGAGAGAGAGTCCATCAAGGACAAATTTACATGACTGGATGCTGCATATTTTTATTGGACACATTTCCTGCGAGAAATTGCCTTTCTGTAGATTGCAGCTTAATCAGTCAGGGGGGGGACAAACACACTGCAGACTATTGCCAAGTTTGTGCTTTGATATTCTTATGAAGCCAAACACCACAGAGTAACTACAAGATTTCACTGATCAACACAGCGCTAGATCACAAACATGACACAGAGGATCCTTCAAGTCCTCCTCCATTTTTTTTTAAATAGACTAAAATTGCCCTTCCTCATGAAGCGCGTTATTTTTCCCAGTTCTTATTATTAGCGAAATTGAAGAAACATTTTCTCTGCTTTGAGGATATTCAAAGCAGTTGCTAGCGAATAAATAAATACAAGTCACAACTGCAGTGCCAAAATAAGCCATTAGAAGAAGAAGAAAAATACAAAATGTTTATGTTGCCATGACAAATACATCCATCATAAATATTAAGACACCATTCGACAGTCCAACAAAGCGCTATGAGGCCATGACGAGGCAGGAGGATTTTTGGCAGATTCACAGCGGAGGAGAGACCGGGAGGAGAGTAAAGCACAATGAATCAGTCAGTTCATTGGTGTTTTTCAGTTCCTGTCCCCCACCCCCCCTCACCACCTCACTACCTGGCTGCTGTAGTCCTCTGTAGTAGCTACCTCCTCTAGCCCCTTCACCTGCTCTTCTTCCCCCTCCCCCACTTCTCCCCCCCCTCCACCCCCTGCCAGTCTCCACAGCTCGGCCAGATAGGGCCTGTGCAGCCGCTGCCTCTGCTGCCTCTCCCGCCACCTCCGCAGACGCTCCTCCCGGTGCTGCCTCTGGCGGTTGTACTGGTAGCGCCGCAGGAACAGCTCCTTGGCGTACTCGTACAGCTCCACGTCGAGGGCGTTCAGCCCCTCGATGCGCCAGCGCACCTTCTCGCTGATGCCCACGCTGGCGGCACGCGTGCTGTTGATCTGCGTGAAGGCCCGGATGAAGCGCAGGCCAAACGTCCGCTCGAACAGGTACTGCGTCTTGCGCTGGAACTCCGTCAGGCCGTAGAAGGCCATGTTGCGCAGGTTGGCCTTGGCGCTGGCGAGCAGCACGCGGCCACGCTCCAGCTCGCTCACCGTCGACATGTTGTAGCAGCCCACCAGGCTGAGGTCGGCCAGCATGCGGACCTGCCTGTTGTTGGCGAGGTTGGAGGGGCAGCTCATGAAGTCCGCCAGGGGCACGCCGGTCCAGTCTTCGCCGCTGTAGCAGGCGGGGAGCTCGTCCTGAGTGGGCGAGCGGCCGTCACACATGTGGAGGGCGGTTTTCCAGGTGGCCCCACGCTGCACATGCTTCCACTCGCTGAGGTAGCGTGACACGGGGTCGCGTAGCATGGTGATGTAGTAGAAGTTCCTGCAGAGACAGATACAGAGATCCATAAGATGAGGCGTCTAGCACGCACATTTAGCTCAACGACATTGTGTCCAGATCGTATTTCTGTGACTTCTGGAATTCTGGGATCGAGCTAGACGCTTCTCATTTGCAAAAAGTAGCATGGATTCAACTTTATGCAAATGAGGAGCAGGCGACTCTGCGCCCCGCTTCTCCAAAGTCCCTGCATCGCTACCAGAATGCATTGCACGGCTACTCACATAGACAATGACTGTGAAGTGTGAAAATGACGCCCGACAGTGGACACGTACAATAGAGTTATGAGTAGACTGATACCCCTCTCATGTCTGTACGCTAAATATGAAGCTGGAACCAAGAGGCGGTAAGCTTAGTTTTTACCTTTGTATGGATAATATGAATTTTATTTCAGTCTTATCACCCCAGCATTCTTTTTTAAAACATCTTTAACTAAATAACAAGTATTACGTTTAGATGTGTGTGCAGTGAATGACACAAAGGTGGGAAAAAAACTGTCTGGCAAAACACCACAAGCTACATTTTTAACACTGTGTAGAAGATGAAACCATACATCAAATTTCTCATATCCTGCTGCAGTTAAAAAAGAAATATGAACAGGTAGAAACACCACAGCGCTGGAAGTATATAGAGTGCACCAATGTGATTAGGGTTTAAATGAAAAACATCATCGAGTGCGTCTGAGGATGTTAGAGAATAATGACATAGAAAGCAATGCAAACCTAGCAGGTATAGCATTTAATATCCTGCAGATGTGCAATTATTTTTGTTTTTGTCACACCAATTTGCTCCTGCCTACCTCTGGTAATGAGATTTTTTCACCTTTCGTGTTTCTGGATGGCTCTAATCTGTGAAGAACAGCGCTTCAAAAACTACTGTAACACAGCTGCCCAAAAAACCTTTCAACAAACTCAGCTTTTCACTCTTATCTATTGAGTTCAGAGATGACCGGCATAACAGTGAGCTGAGGTGACTGAAGGAGTCAGCGCCGGGAGAATTTGCAAGAAGGAAAACAACATAGATAAAAGCGAAATGGAAAATAGTCATCTTGTGCGCAAAGATCACCGTGACCTCGTGATGTCAGCAACAGCAACCAAATATAAAGGCCAAATAAAAAGCTGAACATTTTATTTCTTTCATTCCTCAGGGCTGCAGTTTATTTTCTGGGAGCTTTCATTCAACAGCTAAAAAAAATTCAGATTCAAGGACAGTTTACAGCATTGCTGCTCAATTGAGTGATCCTTTTCCCTTTTTCCCATATATAGCCTACAGTCTGATAACTTATGTCCAAACTATAAACAACCACAGTCAACACTGATTAGTAGAACAGTCGGCAATATGTGATGCTGAACTTGCATCATATTATATTTCTATGACACATTAAGTGCAGTCCTGCTGCTCCTCTTTGTCAAAGTTAATGTCCAATCACATCTCTTCTGTTTCTCAAATTGGACACAATATTGGTCCTATTAGCTACTATGCAGACATCATTGTTGTCCTTTGCATACGGCAAAACACACCTTTATGAGCACACATGAAAGCCATATTTTTGTCGCACCTATTTTGATCTATTTTTTTTATAAAAATAAATCTCACAAAGGAAGGCTGCATTACAATATCCATTTAGGAAAGAAAAGAAAAACACCCAGCAAAAAAATAAAGCAAAATAGAGAAAAATCCCGCCCCTCTTTCTGACCACCGCTTCCCCCCTAATAATTTCCATACACTCCCTAATATCTCCTGTCATTTTGGAACATGTAATTCCTTCCCTGTCCAGCAGTTGTCCCCAGTGTGTTCCCACCTTTCAACAGCACCTGACCGCCACACACACCTGCACACCTGCTCCACATTCCCTCATCAGCTCCTCAACGTACCTGTCTGTCAGTTGTTTGCTGCAATCTTAGCTTTTCCTGCTACTGTTCCTGCTACTTTTGATGATGACTCCTTACCTTTGCCACTTTGGACTGCCTGCCTGTTGTCAAAACTCTGTTTTCAGTAAGTTATGTTGTTTTTTACCTTACTTGTTTTGTCTACAAAATGTGCATCTGAGTCCTTTTTAAACTATTTATAGTTCAAGAAAAAGCTTATCTTCCTGATTCAATTTTTTTTATAAAGGATAGAGTAGAAGGAAAGTCTGTCATAAAAAGCTTCACTTGCATCAAAGCCTTGACTGCAGTCATTTCTTGAAAGAAACTGATAGAGTAGATTTTTCTCATTCTGCTGGCAGAATTGTTCACAGAAAGAGTCATTCTTGGAATAAATGTTTACCGTATTGTTAGGATTATAAGACAACCCTCATTACAAGACACCCCACCCCTTTTTATAAGACAAATTTTTGAAAACATTTTTGAAGATCAAATCTTGTTTTTTTAAAGATGAATTTTATTCGAAAATAATGATTAAAAAAACACATTGAATAAACCAAGGTAGGCTGCTGTTATTAACATCTTTTAAATAAAATCATGTTTTCAATATCTTTCAGATTAAACTGTCTCATTTAAATTAAGCTTAATATAATGTTATGGTATGGTAGTCTACTGGTAGGCCTATTCCTAATAGCAATTAGGCGATCCATCTCATATCGAAATTTCTGCCAGCCGTTACACAGCTTCAGCAGCTACAGCTTCAGCGTCCCCAGAGAGAGATATGGAATACGCATCCTGAGACGCACTCTAGACAGCGTAACACAAACTCAGTGCTTTGGTTTACACTAACTGCGTTGGGCTCAGGTCAGACAGAAAACAAAATGCCTCCCGCTCGGGTCGTTGCTACTCTCTCATTAGGACAGAAATATGAGGCCCGCGCCGCAGTTCGGTTCACTCCCGCTACTGTCGCTCCCATGCTCTGGTTCCACCGGTTTGTTCCATAGAACGCCATTCTCACTGGTAGTGGATCGTTAAATGGCAGCATCTGCTGTTGTGTACATTGACATTTAAAAGTCTAGAACTTGGAATACAAGACGACCACACTTTTATAAATGTATTTCCAAGTAGAAAAATATTATCTTGTTTTTGAGCCCATACAGTATATTTTATACTTTGTTGATATATATCCAACTATGCTTAAGGACGGTATAGTGTGTGATTTTGTGATTGATTTTGTGATTTTGTTAAAATGCATTGATTGCCAAGTCCTTTCGTTCTAAATCTGCTGTATATTAGATGTGAAAACTGGCCCTTTCACAATGGGAGCATCAGTACAGCTGTGATTGTTTCGAGTTCACAGCCAAAGTGAGAAATTAGATTGACTGAGAGGTAAGTTGTGTTACGGTGCAAAGAGTGCACAGCCAAACAGCCTTTAAAAGGTCCACAATTTAGCAATTATTGCCAGACGGCAGATATCAATCAGCTGTGATATATGCTGAAGTGAGTGCCATGATGATATCACAGCAGAACACACCCGCAGACAAGGCCCACCACCCGGAGATAATGGCCTTCCACAGTGGAAGCTAAGTGAATTACCCTGCCATCTTCGCCGGGTTATACGGACAGCACTAGATGGATGGACACACACACAAGTGCCTCACAAAGCGGCCTTTGTTGTACTTCCTGGAAAACTGCTCAGTCTTATCCTCCTCGCTGTGCCTATCATCTATCTGTACATCTAACCGCGAGACAGCCAGATCAATAAATGTCCATGCAACCCCCCCCCCCCGCCTTGCCTTTCTGCGTCTGTGCTTTCATCGTGACCTATTGACGAAGAGCAGCAAATGTCAAAGCTCTCCTCTTACCCGTGTCAGGGACAGAGGCAGGGTCAGATTAAGAAGGTCAAGAATAATTACTCGTTGGAGAAACGACGGAGGATTTCTCATGCAGCATTTACTAAGGGTCGAAAACACTCGTGGCATCACCAGAAGGAGGTGCTCTGCAGGTACATTCTGATCCAAACGTGTCCAAAAGTGCTTTCAATAGAAACATTTCACTCAAAAATGGAATGTCTTTCTAAACCTGTAATTGCTTTTTTTGTCCACTTGGGGGCAGAAAACAAGCTGGAAACACCACTGACATATTATCACTGATATGGCTAACATGTTAGCAAAAAGTAGCCTATGTTTACGAGTAGGCTTGTAACATTTCTTACAGAATTGTCTTTTTCTTTTTTTTACATAATCGCGGTTTCTTTGTTTAACCGCAATTAACTGCTAACATTAGCTAAGATCTTAAGGCGTGGGACTGCTAATTGTTGATTAGTGGAGTATACTTTGTGGAGTATAAATTTGTATTATTTATACTGTTAGTTGTTGGCACTTGACCCTATACACGTTCATAGCAACAAAAATGACGAGGGGGGGATACAGTTAAAGAAAATGTTCTTTATGATAATAAAGAGGCGTTGTTTACTTCATAGGCTGTGTACTTGTGTTGTTACATTATCTGGATAACATAACATTGATATAACCAAAAGATGTATCCTGGAATTCATTCAAACGTTTAATTTGTTTAAAAAGTAATAAATAAAAAATAAATATTTTTGAATTTGACTGAAAATGTATTGTACAGCAAAATCTGGAATTGTTGCAGCTCTCTTCACTAGCTAGTTGTTAACTCTGTCTGCTGTTTAATGCTTGGAACGTATTGTACAGTGGGTCTTGAAACAACGCTGATGAGAGTGGTGAGAATTTAAAAAAAACAATTGGCTTAAAGATGCTAAAACTCCTAGCTGAGGGGAACTGCAGTGTCAGGTGATAATTCTCTGTGGGTCCGTAACCAAAAGTGAGCCCCTTCATATCACAGGTAGTAATTATTTGATCTATTATTGATATAAAAAAATATTGATCATAGCAGCTTTAAATGTCCTGGTGCTTCTAAACTCTCCAGTGTTCTTGTCAAATCCCTGCATCTCCAAAAGAAATAGTGCTGAGACCATTTTGCCTATAACTGTTTGTTGGTTGAGGCTTTCCTGCGCTAAAACAACCCTTTTTTAACATCCATCTCTTTCAAACGTCATCTGCCCTCCGCGCCCGGTTTATTCCATGCCAGTGCCTAAGCTCTTTACTAATGCGCTAAATGGCTTTAAAGTCTTTCAGGCCTGAACAGGACAAAGTGGGAACAATTTCCGATGTTCTCGGATACCTGATTGATCGGGGCCAAAATCTAATGTTCTCAGAGAGATTTTGAGTGAATGTACAAGACACTGATTCTGTCACATAATAGCACGGTCATGTGTCACTGTGTGTAATCGTGCACGGTTGTTCCAAATGCTAAAATGTTAAATCAGCTTGTCACATTTAGCTAGCGATCAATCCGACGCCTCATTCATGCCCTTCTCGCTGCCTGTCACCTTCCTCCATACAGCAAACCTGCAAACTATTGATCGCCCTCTCTCTCTCTCCCCAATTATCTCTCTTTCACTCTCTAAATCACCGTCAAAAAGCTACAGAGGAAACTGGCAGCAAAAGATCAATATCGGCCTTGTTAATTCACTCACTCCCATCAAGGACACAGTCAAGTCTTATGATGAGAGCCTTGATGGAGGCTATTTATGCTGCTGAGGAAGCAGCCCATACAAAAAAAAGGATCTGGATCGACAACAATCTTATTTATATCACATTTTTAAAATTGAAAAAACATCATGTTGGCTTTTAGTTGGTGTTTCTGGAGAGTG
Organism: Sander lucioperca; assembly: GCF_008315115.2. Classification (NCBI taxonomy): domain Eukaryota; kingdom Metazoa; phylum Chordata; class Actinopteri; order Perciformes; family Percidae; genus Sander; species Sander lucioperca. The sequence goes on along the minus strand of NC_050196.1, from coordinate 13,645,349 downwards.
GTTTCACTGCTCCAGCCATCCCCCCTCCCTCCCACTGTTCGAACGTGCGCCGTCAATGAAGTATCACTTTGGAAGCCGTTTCTATCAGCCAAGTTGGGAGAAGGAGCCAGTTTGAAAACAAGCACGGGACTGCACATCGATTTCACACTGAAGTCAGGGTGTTGATAACTCGCACAGTTGGACCAGATCCATTTTTAAAGGTGTTTCTGTGCCCACAAGGGACCCCTTAACCATTGCCTTCAAGAGACAGTTATCTGAAGAACAGAAATCACTTTTAAATAGACGGCTTCACACACATTTCTCACATCCAACACAAGATAATAAACCCATCAGCAACTCAAAGAACGCTGTAAAAAATATCTTGAATGTAAATGTATGTATTAAAGTCAAATGTGTTAAACCCATTGAACCAATTTTTTTCATTTCTTGGAGTATCTTCAAATGCCTCATATCCCTAAAATCAGTACAAGCTCAGCAAACAGATTGTAAGTCAATAAACCCTAATAAATAAATAAATAAAAGTAGTGAAATTGTGTCTTAAATTTAAAAAAAAAAATTTAAAAATCGGACATGTGGTTTCATCACATTTTCCTAAATAAACACAGAAAGCATATTGATCCAAAAGATTTCTAAATGTAGAAACATGAACAAAATATGTCTTAAAACTCCAGAAGTTATTCGGACTTCATTCAACATTTTTAAGTTTTTGAGATATTCTCATTTTTATGAGCAGACTGTAAAGCCGTTTTCATAGTTTCATCTGCGATAGAACAGTCCACCTGTGGTTTTGCACCGGACGTTACGTAACGCGATGACATCATTACAAGCGTACAAAGACGTGAAAGACGGAAGCCTTAACTGTCTGCTGCAAAAAGAATGAATGCTCTAGCTGTTATGGTCTTTATTTTAGATTGATTTAAACAGCATCATGGAAACAACGATCTCCCGCGGACCTCTAACGGCCGCCGGCAGGAGGTCTGTTCTCTAAGGGTTAAAGCTACTTCGTACAATAATCCTAACAATGGATCAAATGCGTATGTGTAATGTGGAAGAGGGAGAATTATCACCTGACTCTGCAGTTCACCTCAACTCTACAGAGCATTTCAGCGTCTTTCAGCAGATTGTTTTAGTTTTACGACCCGCAGCTTCAATGCTCTCCTATAGTTTCGAAAGTCAAAGCACAGTTACACAACTTTTATTACGATTTTTGCTTATTTAGTAATGGATATTTTATGTAATTTTACACCAAAATAAGCCCAGAAATGAAACCAAATCTCTTCTTAAAATGGCCATGTTTGCAGTGTGTGATGTGTGTTGAATATCGAAACAGGGAGAGCATTCAGCCCTTAGACCAGGAAGGCTTTTGTGGATAACAAGATAAAATATTGGCCTGGTTTGATTTTCATCTTAGCCAACTTGACTGTGGGTGAATGGGTAACTACGTACAAATGGGAAGAGCTATAAAACACAGCAAAGGGGCTCAAATTCCAAAAAAGTAAATGAGGCTGGCAATTAGTCTGCATGTTAAAAGGGATGTCATCAAGAATCCAGAACAAGAGGTCAAGCGGGATCCATTTTCACTCATCTGATATTCTCTCTTGTACTAATTTAATCTTTGTGTGCCACTTACAGGCAAAATGAGCCCCCATCTCCGTCTGCGCACAGCGGGATCACCATTCAACAAGCACACACACACACACACACACACACACACACACAAACTACAACACTGATCGGTCAATAGCAAGGGCTAGGTGAAGGTATCGTTAAAAAAATGTCAATACAGGAACTGATACTGTGAATTCGATAACGGTTCGTGTCGATACCAATTTCAAAAATCCATGTGACACAAAAGAAATTACAGCATTACACATTAGTACAAATCGTTTATATTTTTTCATTTTTTGGCACCTATGTGACGCAAACTGTAGTCTCTGTGCGTAACGTAGCGTTTTTCCTGCAATACCTGCACCACCAGCATTATCAGATCTTTGTACAAGCATGCTGCATGCTTATTGGTTCACTGAAGATGATGAGATTTACTGAATGACGAGGCATTTTCAATACTAGGGAGGAAATGCGCTCGGGGGCCTTAAAATATCAAAGTTCGGTACCCAGCCCCATCAGTAGCACACCTTTCCCTCCACAACATAGCCCAGTTCTAGGGCATATCGTCGGCAGGTTACGTCACTCGATAAATTCCACAAAAGCACAGAGTGTGAGGAGAGAGATGATGAGCAAGGAGACTGGTGCTGCACTATGATCTTCATTGGTCGCAGATATGAGATGCTATTTTGGGCGATAAAGGAAAAGCCCCAGAGATGCTGATGTGGAGACGAGGGAGCCGAGAGCGCTTCCGGAAAGACGAGGTGTCCGGGCAAATGAGGGTGTGAGATATAGTTTTGCTGTAAACTATGTGATATACTATGGGAAGAGCTGCAGCCAACATTCACTGAAACAAATTAAACTATGGAGTGTTCAATACAAAATCATCTTTGCATAGAAACTCTTCTTCCAAGGACAGAATCATCCATCTGTAAACTCTGGCTGCATTTCAGGTAGCTACATCTTACCAGAGTTAATTTTGTTTTTAACAACACCCACAACGAGCGTAGTGTACATCCACGCACGAAACAACCTGGCGTGTGCAGCTTTATCGTCTTAGCCTTAACCTTTCCTTGACATCTTAATCTTTGCAGCTTTGTGAGGTGTCAGCCAGTCCTCTAGGTCCATGTAGATATGGAAAGGATAAATGGGGGACTGTAATCTGCAAAGGTCACATCTACCCACACAAACTACTGAGGGGTTTCTGAAAGGCAATCCACTTTTGAGCAATATGTGAAGACTGCTTCCAACAGTGCTGCATGTTTTTATTGCTGCCTTGGACTCTTTGAAAGTTGCGAGTGATTTACAGCTTGTGTCCTTCTTCGTCTTATTAGGATTATTACTCTGTAAATTAAATGTAAGGTGCAGCATGCTAGATCCCACTTATATAAGGTTCACCTAGAAGAGAGATGACATATTTTGTTGACTCTGATGCGTTTCCCATGCAATTGAACAGTTTCATTCCATGATGACTTATCCGCCATCCATCCTACAAAAAGTCTGACGGCACAAAACAGAAACCAAGAGGCAGTTTGATGGATAACACATAGCAGTCTATGCTATGTCTAGCAGAGACTTCCTCCCTGTGATGGTTTCTCTCTTTTAACAAACGCACAAAAAAAAAAAATATATATATATATATTAAATCCAGTCGACAGGTTTCTATATAAATCTGGACTTCTGGATTAATCCCCCCTCCTCCTCCCCTGTATAATAAAACCTGTCTTCGACTGCCCCTAATCCCTCTAAGGAGTGTGGAGATTACCAAGATCCTTTGAATATCTCACATTTCTCACAAGAAAGCAACACGCTGCTCACTGTCATGAAGGGAGTGCTCTGAGGGGTTTGATATAACAGAAACAACAGACTTTGTGTATGAGTAACTTGATCCTATATTCCACTGTACTTTTTAAGAGAAATGTATCCTAATAAAGGAATTCAAAGTAGGATACCTTAAGCATTATGACCTAGTCCTGGTCATTGCTTGTTTTTAAAATATTGAGCTCTTTGCAGCTCCATTATGCCAGCAGCACATTTCTAACAGCTGACTAAAACGTGTTCTATCAACACACACACAATGGAACCTGTCCATATCTACCCCTGGAAAAACAAATCCACCACCTTACTTTTTTCATTATAAAATGCATTTTAGAGATACTCTTATCTCTCCCTTTCACGAGATAAGAGAAACATTCACAAATTTGAGAGAACATTTTGAGAAATATAATAACTTGGAGATACTAAGTCATAACTACGAGACATTTTCTCATACATATTTGATGCTAAGCCATTATGAGTGAAGTAAGCAAGGACATTTTGAAAGCAATCAATCATCAAAATAGACGTATATTTTTGACACAGTGTTGGTTGTATATGCTGCCAAATACAAAATGTTTTCACGTAGGAACCTGTGGTAATTACTAGCAGAATATTTGGGAATTTTCCCACAAGACCTCGCTGCCTGTATAAGTGTGTCAACACGAGCTGTACACAGAACATCAAAATCCACCACTGCTGGTTTGGAAATCATTATCAGTTCATTATCGAATTCACACTCATGCAATAGACTGCACAGCCATGCATCTGCTGTAATTTAGACTGCACAGCCATGCATCTGCTGTAATTTTCTTTTGCTTTAAGTTTAAATGCAGATTTTAAATATGGTTGGTTCAATGACTTGTACACATCAGGGATCTGTCAAATGCTAAAAATGAACCATGTGCAGTGTGTGAATCATTGTGTTTAATTGCATTCTGGAGTAAGAAAGCAGTTCATAATCATAGAAAGTCAAAGTATAACGATGCAGGTGATGTCAGTTTGAAAGCAAAAACAAGCCATAATAGTAAACTATGATAGTAAGACTCCAAATGAGAAAATTCACTAAGGAACAGTTTACTTTCACTTAGGAGTCGGATGAGAAGATCGATCCCACTCTCATATCTGTCCGCTACATATGAAGCTAGCGCTAGCAGACAATTAGCTTAGCTTAGCCTCCAGGAAGTCACTGTTCTCTGCCAGGAAAACGTTCCAGCACATAACTTCCTGTAAAACCACAACTTAATGTTTTTATATTTGTGTTTTAAAGTGACTATATGTAACTTTTAAATGTTTCTGAAACTGTGTAATTTTCCATCTGATGATCATTAATGACAGGAAACAAGACTAAGAGTGAAAAGAACACATAGTTTTTATTAATGCCTCTGGCCAGGTCTGATTTTTCCCGCAAAGTCACAAAATGATTTACGGCAGGTAGACGGCGCTACAGTAACACATTCTGACGGGTCACAGATTTCAGCATAACACCGGAAAAGCCTCTGTTATTGTATCCAGGCAGGTAAAGGGTAGCAGGAGATGTCTTTATATAGGCCTAATTATATTTTATTTATTTTTAGAAGTTATCTGCTGTAGTCATGGCTGATACTGGGGCAGGGCCATCACAGAAAAAAGGAAATAAACGAAGAACAACTAAAGCTTAAAGGGAAAGTGAAAGACAACGGGCGAAAACGCGAGTCAATCTCGGTTGGGCTTTCAACAGATGGAGACAATTACGGGATTGTAAAGATTCAAAACCCACCACGGATTGGCCCTCAGGTATGTGATGTCTATTTCATTCATAAAATAACTTTACAGTGCGCGATGTGGTTGTATGTCAGTAGCCGACATTAAATTACGTCCCCCTTCCATTTAGCGCAGACGTTTTATTCCTTGTACTCCGTGCTTGTGTTGCCTACTATTTTCTTTTCCCTTGTCCCCCTGTACTACGTGCAAAGCGTCCTTGGGTTTCATGAAATGCGCTACATTGATCTAAGTAATTATTACTTTGGTTGCTACGACAAACTCTTATTGCTTTGGCTCGTAACACTGTGGCAGTGATAACGTTATAAAAGGTTAAGCTCACGATACATCCAAAGTAGGCTAAGTTAACGTATGCAACACTTGAAATGCATCTGTAACGTATTCTCTTATTGTAAATTAATGATTTTCTGTCTGAGCAAAACATTCATCGCAACTGTTAAGACCTTCCCGTAAAGCTAAGTCCTAGACCGTTACGACAGCAAGTGTCTTAAAAACACTACCGCTTTTGTCCAAAGGGGCCGCTGAAATCAACACAAACTGAAAGTTACATATAGCCACTGTAATCAAACAACGTTGAGTAATTTTTCACCTTTGGATAGACCCAGGCTAGCTGTTTCCCTCTGCATCTTTATTGTAAGCTCACTAGCTGCTGGCTATAGCTTTATATTTAACAACTAATACTGTACGTCTAAAGATAAAGCTAATAAATCTAAAGGGCTGATATAGCACACAGGTTAGAGGCACTTTGGTACCAATGTCAAATTGCTAATAACACCATTCTGCTGTAAGACACCTGATCAGGGTCACATTTCTCATGATAATGGCAGACTGTGGCATAAATTACAATATGCCAAATCAATCAAAAGGTGATATACATTCAGCCAGACGTCATCGACAGGCTGGTGAGGATATGTTGTGTCAAAAGTGTGAAGAGACATACTGTAACGCACACGAATGAGCACACTTAATGTCTATACGTACCTCATTGGCTAACATTTGACGTCATTCCCTTGGCCTCCTCCATAGAGTGTCGTGTAAAGATAGGAAGTATGTCGTGTAAGGATAGGAAGTATTGACAAAACCTACAACTACTGTAAATGCCAGAGATGCTCTCAAGTCTTTGAGCTAGAGTCCAAGTCAACTCTCAAGTCTTTGAGCTACAGTCCACATATTTTGCATTCAGTGCAATTTTTTTGTTTTGGGCCTTATTGCATGAAGTTTTTAGAGCCAAAGCTTATGATGAACGGCACAGCCAAACTGTCTCTTAAAATATACAGAATCCAACTCACCTTCTGCCTCTTTTAGTTCCCTTAAAGTGAGACTACTGTCTGTAACTGTTTGGCTAGTGATGGGATAATGCATAATGCTACTGTGTAGCATTTAGTTAACAGTACTGTAAAGCCTGAGTTACGCTTTCCGCGTGGACGGTTGCACGGACAAGAGCTTAAGAGGAATTGTGACGAGAAAATGTTTGGATCTTTTATACTCCGTGCGGGGTTTCTCTCATGGCAAACCAGCAGCTCCTCAAAGTTCTCCATTCCCATCCCCATTGTTAGAAAATTACGGAAGTGCAGGGACAGCCGAAATCTCGACACACAAGACCCCCACGAAGAGGTGTGTCTTATGATGTAAGTTCACTTTGGCCACGCGGACACTCAGAAGCGCAGAAATCAGTAGCACCTGTGGAGCAGTCATAAAGTTAGCCCGCTGACTCGGTAGTGTCTGTCATACTGCAATATTTACCTACAGTTTGCTAACATTAGCTGTTTAGTGTTCTGAATTGAGCAAGGGAACGTTTTACTGCTTATGAACTCAACTTTTCCTTAAGAGGAAATGTGTGGGCTATTTCTTTTCTCAAAAGTCCCATAGTCCTCACTTTAAGGCATCGCAGATCCACTGGGAGCAGTTTGTATGACTTCTGGACTGAAGGTCTTTTTTTTTTGTCAATCAGCGTTCTTGTCACATTGAGTTTATACAACAATGTGGGGCTGTCAGCAGTTTGAATTAACTTGATGTGTAAGCTTTCGAGACTGACATTACAGTCAAAAGCAACGTTGACAGTAAAAGGGCAGTATTGGGCCTAAGGCATTTAAGAACTACACTCTGCTTCAAACTGAACACATTTTCTCAATAATATACATCCCTCTCTGCTAAAGAGAGCCATATGCAGACATTTCAGAGGAATTAAACTGACTCACTGTGACTGCAAGGGGAGATTAATGTCAAAACTTGCAACCAAATGTTTTTTTCCCTTATAGTCTACTAAGTATGTCAGTGAAACATGGTATAGCAATCGAAAACAAAAAAACCTTTATATCTAGGAAACTGCATTTTGATAAAATCATCTTTTTCTCACCATCCCTGTGTGACTACTAAACCTTGTCAACTTCCTGCATATTTCTGCATATTTTTGCATATTTTAATGCCTTTAGTGTCATTGCCGTCACCAGCAATAGGGTGCCATTGCCAAATGAATAGCTTAAACCACCTTAACTGTGTGAATGAACTGGGCTAATTAGACTCAGGCTGATCTGTGTGTTGGCCAGCCTGCATTCTTTGCTCTAATCTGAAATAATGAGGTCAGTAATAAGGTTACACTCTCTGACTGCTCAGTGTGAGGTCGGCTGGCGAGGACGAACAGGGCAGCCCGGCAATCGAAAGAGGTTTTATGTCTGGCTTGTACAGCAATTTTGTAGCCCGCTGCGATGTGAATGCTGTGGCTTCATGCTGCGTGCAAAGCCCGGCAGGAGCCTCTGACCGATGGTGTGCCCATCAAAAAGTACTTGTAGCGGCCACGTCTTCCCCACTAATGCAGTATGTGCTGCTTATGTTAAGTCAGAAGTGAATGAATAAAGGAAGAAAGGGGAAAAAAAGAGCAAACAAAGGAAATGCCTACAGGAGGTGAATTACAAACCTCAATATGGTTATCCGTATATAAATGTGCTGCATTATGATCAAATTGTCCTCTAAACAAGAGCTAAATTCAACCAATTGCTCTGATTAGACAAAGGTTACATTACATGTCATTTAGCTGACGCTTTTATCCAAAGCGACTTACAATTGCTATATATGTCAGAGGTCGCACTCCTCTGGAGCAACTAGGGGTTAAGTATCTTGCTCAGGAACACATTGGTTGATGTATCGCAGTGAGAGTCGAACCCGGGTCTCCCACACCAAAGGCATGTGTCATATCCACTGCACCATCACCACCCAAAGGTTTATTAATACAATGCCTCCAATTCCCATTCCCGCTATGTCAAATCGTCTAGTAACCAAGGAGCTAATTAGTGATAATTCTCTCATTTTCTTGGTATTTATTCTTATGCATGTATCTATAGTTATACTATGGGCTGGGACGATATGCTTTTGTCCCGAGTCGATTCTTTCAGGATACATGGGTGCTGGTTCGATTTTGTATTGGGATTTTTATTTATTGCAATTCTAGTATTGCGATTCAATAGTATTGAGTATTTATGAGTACTTTTCCTTCTTTACCAAAAACAAAAGTTGAATAATACACTTCTACAGACAATATATCATGAGACATTTCTAAAAACCAATTGTTTTCTAAAAATAATGCACATCACATGTCAGTCAGTCAGTCTGACATTTATTTCATTTGTAAAGAAGTACATAACATGGATTTTCTGCTTTTCATCTGTTTTGCTAAAAACGGATATGATGTAGTCACCGTCGGCGGTACCGTATAAACAGAAAATATTTAGGAGAATCATTGTTAAAAAAAATATATATATATATATAGAAAATATTGATTCTGGGGAAAAGAATCAATTTTAAAAATTCTCACAAAACAAATCACGATACATATGATTTTTGATTATTTTTTCCACCCAACCCCTTCAAAAACAGTAAAAAATATCGCAATAGAGTTCATACTCAAGCCTTCACTCCAATGAAGAGTAAACAAAAAAAAAAAAAAAGGAGACTGTAACCCTCCTCCCATTAATACATGAAAGAGACATTATTTCCATCATGTTTTCCACATTGTTTTCCATAACGTTAGGTATTACTGCCGCTTATTTATTCACGCCATCTTGGCCCGGTTCTTCTGCAATGTTTTAATGGCACACAACTGGAGAATTGGCGCCGCAAGCTGTTTATCTTGATGCGCAAAACACCTAATATTCACATAACAGAAGTGGATGGAAACGTGCATTCATTTGCATTTAGTGTGTAGTGAAGTAGAAGTATAAAGTAGCAGAAAATGAAATTTCAGTATTTGAGTAAATGTACTCTTTGAAAGGGATTTGTAGGAATGCCATATTGTATATCTTGTGTTCAAGGGTTAAATAAACTAGTGTAGGATCTGAGGACTGAGATAAGACTCTCTCTGCAAACTACATCACACCCGGCAGGATGTAGCTTTAAGATAGATGTGGGCGTCATCCATTCCCATGACGTTTGATCCCTGACTGTCTGCATTCCCATTGCTGTATATAACTTGTATAAGACGAGTCATCCTTCAAAGCATGCTATTACTGAGTTGGATTGTGTTTGTGTTTTGCAATCAGATTAGGAAAAAAAAACATTTTGAGTGCTTTATAAAATACATAGAATTGGTTCAGCCTGAAATACTCTCAATGATTATGTCTGGACTTCAGGTACCAAGTACAGTATAAAGCAATGGGGATTATATTGGAAAAACAACTAATCTCTCTCAAACGGGCCGAAACACACACATCTTACAGAATAGATGAGAGTAACATTAAATATTAATATTACACTGGGCAGTTACTTGTCTTAGCCCAAATCCAGACACAGATACACATGCACAGACTCATCCTGTGCGTCACAGTCCATCATGGAAGGGCTACATCGTCCGAAGTGACAGGACAAGGGCCTTTCAGGTCTGATAAAACTGCAACGTTAAAACATCATCAAGTGCAGAATAAGTTCTGGCTTGTCTTTATTCAGCAGTTTTAATCTAAAACGACAGGAGTGCTTCATTAAATTTGTCCGTCTATTTCCATGCGGTCCCCTAAACTTATTTTTTTTATATTTTTATTTCCCTGTGTGGACAGATAATCAACCAGACATTATCCCTGGGTAATGACATCTTCATGTGACAGATTTGTGGCTGTTGAATGAGTTATGACTCACGGGTATAGATTGAGTTATGAGTCATGGTGCTCACATTTTGATACCCTCCTCCAAATATATATGTACAGTATATTACATCTGGTCAACTGTGCACACAAGACTTCACTGTAATACCTGAGGAATTAAAGAATTTATGGATCACGACAAAAGTTTAATGTAAAACATATGCATGTTTCAACATCCTAATCAGTGCCATTAAACACAGCAGATACAAATGTGTCCTTGAGCAAGACGCTGAAATCCCTAAAGCTGCTCAGTAGCTGTGATGACCTCTGACCTCCCAGAAAATAGTGTTTTGCTACAGGGATCAATAAAGTATCGCATTATCAGTGAGTACTCTTCAAGATCACTTGGTGCAGTATCATATTATATCAGATTGTGTCTGCTGCTGTGATAAACCACAGACAAATATGTAAGTTAACACCCACAAGAGTTCATTCACCGCTTATTAGCTCTGAGCGGAAACATGACCCTCTAATAAACACTTCCCTTAATCTAAAAATCGACACTTAATAGCGGGAAAATTGCTGCATAGCCCAGATTTGGACCCATCTTTTTAAAATGAAGCCAACTCATGTCAGCCTTGCAATCAGCCTTGTACACAGCTAAGTGCCAATGTTAATGAATGCTGATTCTTTTTTTTTCCTGACATATTAAGCTGACAAGTGTTGACTGGGGTGTTGTTGACTCACTCATAGTGCTGATATGGCTCGGAGGCACCTCTTCAAAACTATTTAAAAGCGTTCAATTAATTCTGATGGCTGCCACAGAGGACAGTTAATGGATTGGAAGGCTTCTTGAAAGGCGCTTCCCGTCCCCCTTTAACTGCTCTCTGTAACATATGGAGATTTGCTCTCTGGACCAACTGCAAGGCAAATTGGCTCAAACACGCAGGCGGCACACCTCGGAGGACCCTGGCCTTCTTAAGTGATTTAATCCCTTAAGATGAGCTGTATTGGTGCTGTAATTACAGGAAATTGAAACAGACCTTGAGGTGGCGGCCTGTCTGCTGGCTGTTTCCGAATGTGTCAGGGGAGACGGCTGCTGGTGTGGACATAATTTATGGTGTGCATGTTAACACTGCAGCTTTAACAGCTCTACTGTATACTCTGTATTACATGCCAACAAGAGAGTAGCTTTGGAGGAAACTGAAAGATAGTGAGAAATTGGTGCCACAACCTACACAGTTAAAAAAAATCCATTTACCTTTTGACTTAGTTTTTCTAGGTAAGCAAAAGAAGCTTAAAAGCTCACTTGTATCTACTGACAACCCCCTTATGTTTGTTCAATAAACTACTTACAATCCATTATGAAAATTGTCATTCCTTTTTGTCAGTTGACTTATCAATTAATCGACTAATCAGTTCAATTACACTCAGGATTCTGTGTTTAGTGCACACTCATAACTTTAACACTTAGAGTACACCTACAATAAGTATCTTGTGATTTATTACCGCTCAGTAGTTCTGTAGTTTGCCTCGTTTTTAACTTGCTTGTTCAATGACCCACTGACTAAGTGAATGAATTAATTACTTCATTATAAGAACAGAGTGAGTGAGTGGAAAGATTAGTCTATAGAGGATCCAGTAAATCAATTAATAAAAATATGAGTTTAGTTTATAAGTGATGAATGGGTTAATTAGTGACTTAATGAGTTGAGTAAATGAACAGACTTAAAACCTAGTAAATGAGAATATGAAGAAGCAAATGAACACATGACTGAGTGAGTGAATGAGTTAATAAGTTGAATAAGTGATTTTTTTGGGGGGATTTATTTTTTGAGATTATGAATGAGTTAGTGGCTGCCCACTTATTGACTACACTAGTCCTGCAGGGTCACGTCACACCTCACCTCTTGTTCTTTTGGGCACTTTTCTTGTCCCTCTTGTTCATCACTACAGGCACACAGCTCGTGAGCTCGGTCCAGTCCGCATGCAACCCGCAACTCCAGCCTGTGGAGAACCTGGAGAAGAGCCACGAATCGGCTCTACCGGGCCGGTGGCAGGTGCATTTCCTTTGGCCGGGCATGCAGTCGCAGGGCTGCTCCAGCTGGATGTTTTTGACCAGGTGCCGCCCAAACGTCGTCCCGCCTGTCTTCTGAATGTGGAGGAACACCATCACATCATCTCCTCGGATGTTGAAGTCGACGTGCCTGTCCAGGTCCCGCTCCGTGAAGTTAAATTTGGATGTGATTTTGGAGGGTAGGTCCTCGTCCGCTTCTGTGTAAACTAACTCAAACCCTGATGAGTACCGCTGGAAAAGCCCCTTCTCGTCACTTCTAAAGTAGCAGGTGTTGCTGTCCGCCGGGCACACGTACTGGTAGCCGATCATTAAGAAGAGCACGGCCGCAATGGGAATGAAGACGAGTCTATTGAACTTCTCTTCCATGGTGGAAAACTGTAAATCACGCCGCCGGCACAAACGGTAACGTGATGTCCGAGTCGTGTTCCTCTTCCCCTCGTCTCATCCTGCCGCTCCACTTGACCTACGTGGTGCTACTGTCTGTTAAAATCTGGAGTTCCCCACTGGCAGGTTTCCTGCAGGGCAGCTTTGACTGGCCTCGTCCTGCACGAGAACAGGTCCACTTCTCAAACTTGAAGCTGTCACACTAAACATTCAGTAATTTCCTAAAACATTCGGACATCTTTTTTTCTTAATTATGTCAAACTGGTCGCATAACTTGCATGCAATGACACCTTAGGAGACGTCAGTGCGGAACGGCACATCCCCGCGTGAGGAGCGTTCGGGCTCGGCTGTACCAAAGCCAACTGCTGATCGGTATCTGAGCCAGGAGCACCAGCGACAGGTTAGACACAAATCACGCAATGACTTCCTGCCAGGGCTTTCAAAATAAAATATGTACGAACGTATTGCAACATTTAACTCTTAAATAGGATAAAGTGATTAGAGAAATATCTAAATAGACAATTTAATTCAATTGAATGCACAACCACTGGCAGTCTCGTGTAATGTCAAAATTAACAAAAGAAATGTAAATTTAAAAGTGTGGCTATATAAATTGAAAGCTGAAAAAGCAGTAAATCTTAAATATTACTTTATTGCACCTGGTGAACGTAATTGTGTTTCCAGATTACGGTTAATCAAATAGATTTATCTAAAGTGCCTATGTGTGGCTATACTTTTGTCATAAAAAAAAATCCCAACTTTGAAATGCATGTTAACTTATATTGACAGCATAAGCCAAATGACCTTACTGTAAAGTTTTACTATTAATAGTCCATCAGGCCAAGTACCACAGACAGAGGCTGTGAGAAAGATGGAATAATAAAACAAGGTAATGTACTGTATATGATACCAGCTGTGATAGCAGCTTAAATGTAACAGGTTTCCAGTTCCCATTCCCAATGTCTAATCATCCAGAGTAATGCACCCCTAAATCATATTTGGTAAAGGCATGTATGTCACCCCAAGGCCGTTAACCAAAGAGGAGAAACTAATGAGTAAAATCAGCAGTTAAATGGTTCCTTTAAGCTCAGGCTTGCTTTTATTTTGAAGACCAAACAATCAAGTTTCCGGTTCTGTTCTGGCTGACTTGACTGTACATCTGCGCCTGTCATCTGTCCCGGCTGCCGAGCCGGTGACGCAACCGCATCTCTAATCACACACACACACACACACACACACACACAAACACACACACACACACACACGCGCGCGCAATTTGAGTGGCCTAGAACAACTGCTGCAGGAAAATCACTAATTCCAATGCTATAGTCTTTAGGAAACATATTGGGACTTAAAGTGGGAATGATGTAAACAACAGTGATATTAATGGTATGTTTAACTTATTTTGTTGATATGTAACATATTCCATATTGTATCATTTTGATACTGATATAAGGGGATCAGGTCTGTTGTACTAAAGTGTATCTGCTGAACGACAATAGAGAAGATATTGTCTTAATAACTATATATATGAATGTGTGTAAGATGAAGAAGCACATCTACACACGCAGTGTGAAAATATGACTCTTAAGTTATACTGTCAACAGGAAGGAGTTAAATCCTCAGGCGAGCTCGACGAGTCATTTCAGCACCATGGACAGATTCCAACATGTCAAGTCAATATGTGTGTGTGTGTGTGTGTGGGGGGGGGGTATATATGGACACTACAGGCTAGAACTAAAGACATTTTACAACAGGAAGGAGTTAAATCCTCAGGCGAGTTCATTTCAGCACCATGGACAGATTCCAATTGTGTGTGTGTCATTTCGTCATCATCCTACATAGGTTTTCCTATGGCCGCCAACAGACTTGATGCAGTACAGTATATGGACACTACAGACTAGAACTAAAGACATTTTAGCCCTTAGTAATGCATTTCTGTTAAGCCTACGTTGATCAAAAGCTTTTGTTATTTTGCAGTAAATGCCCTCCATCAAGGGATTTAAACAGGATGCACTTTGGTATGTATTCTATTCAATCCTCTTTCTGCACTTTGCCCTCTTGCTTATAAACATTGAATTAATCTGTATGGGAGTTTAGTATGTGGCTCACTCCTCTTTGTGTCTAATAGGACTCACTTTCCCTCATCCTGAGGGAGGGTGGTTGTGTAGTGGGGGCATGTAAGGAATCTGTTATGGAAAGTGTCAGTACAAGAAATATCTTATTTTCTAAAGGTCATGCAGAAGTGAACTGCTGGACATGAGGTATTTTGCCTCAGTGATGATAACATCCTGTGTCAGTATGCTCTTTACCTGTAAGGCGTCCTCCAGATATAATATGATACAGTCCTCATTTTGCAAAAGAAACCTTTTCTACAAATGGCACACTGATTAAAATCTGAGCAGAATCCCTGATGGGAAAGAATCTGCATTCATTTTTTGTGCAGTGAAGCGTGACTTGTGTTGTTCTGGCTGTGCAGCTGGGATATTTACGAGGTCCCTGACGCTCACTACAAGTCTTATGAGAAATAACCCTGGGAAGTGCTGATTCAGCCCGCTGCAGCAATGCACAGGGCTCCAAATAATGGAACTGAAGCTTGCTGGAAATTATGATTGGATTGGTTTTGGATTTCTGTTTATATGTTTTTGTCTTTTATGTATTTAGTATTTATTGGAATTATTGATTTTAAAATGTTGAAAGAGTTCATGTTTGGTCTCCTGCAGTGGGACGTCTGAGTTGAGAGTTTCTGGGAACTTACAGCAAATGAGCAGCCCGAGACACTATTAAGGAAAGTAAATGGAATTTTAAGAGAAAAAAAAACTTCCATACTAAAAGTTATGCAAAAGTAGAGGCAAAGACACAGCATCTTCATCTCTGATTTTTTTTTTTTTTTTTTTTTTT
Source organism: Sander lucioperca (assembly GCF_008315115.2). NCBI lineage: Eukaryota > Metazoa > Chordata > Actinopteri > Perciformes > Percidae > Sander > Sander lucioperca. Next base: position 13,629,740 of record NC_050196.1, on the reverse strand, counting down.
TGTATTACAAGGTGTGAAATGCATAATGTGACAATACCTGTAGCCTTATCTGCTCACATCATCATCATCACATCTACAGGTGGCAGCTGTGCACATGTGAAAATGAAGCCTCAAGCATGCAGATATGCTCTGTAAGCTGTCATCTCGTGCAAATGGCCGTGCTGTCATGGCGACAGCTGCTCCTGCTCTCCTGCCTCCTCTGCCTCTTGTTCCATCATGTTTTTTCGTGTGCTAACCCTCTCCTGTGGTGTTAGACTCCTGTCATGCCTCACCTTCCCACTAGCTGCTGTCACTGATCACCTGATCGTCACCTCACTGCTTAGCTGCTGCTCATCACCCCGTTAGTCCCTGTGTATTTAATGGGCAGATTGCCTGCTGATGTTTGTCAGGAGTTGCTGCAGTTTGTTGTCTAATTTCCTGTATGTGTTCTAACTACCTTCTGTCTCGGATGGTTTACTGCCCGCCTCCGGGTTTGTTTGTTTGTTTGTTGTGCTGACTGGCAACGTGATGCTGATTATAAGCATGGATTCTGCTTATTGGTCCCAGTTCTTTCATTAACTGTTACAGGCGCTGAAAATACTGGGGGACAAAGTCAGAATGCCATATAGCGGTGCTATGTCAGCATTAACAGACAGAAACAGCAAACTGTCTGGGTATTTGTATTTATTTATTTTTATATATGTATAGTTTTATGGGCTGAGAGAGCCGGGGCACATGCATTTAATTGCATTTGAATGTACAATTGTACTTTTACAATAAAACTTGAACTATTTCCAAATGGTTTGGATGGTTGAATTGGCCATATCTGAAGTTTTTTTTTTGTAATTACCGGTACTTACTTGAGTTCTTTGTTTCTTTGCAATATTTTAGAAAAGCACTTCACTGAGAAGCTGTGTATCTTTTTGTTGACCTTCATGTAATAATTTAGCACATTAAATAGTAACATTTTGGCTGTCAGATCTTCTGCATCGTTGATATAAATTGGTCCCAGTTACCTCAGCACCAGATGCTGGAATGACGGATGATGGAACCAGCGAACAAAAACTTAACTATCTGGATGTTAAAACACAGTTTTTAAAAGGTTTGTACACATCAGACAAGAAGATATTCATTTGGTTTGCTTAAGTTCAGCCACTTATCAAACTAAATGTGCAGATCCAGTAGTGACATATGTAGTTAAGAAAAGGCCATAAGAGTGTACAGCCATGCTAGTGCCTCTGTGAGGCTGTTTGAGCTAAACTTCTGAATTCTAACATGCTCACAGTGGCAATGCTAATCTGTTGATGTTTAGCTGGTATTTTAAACATGTTCACTATAATATCTTTGTTAAATTAGCTTATATTAGCTTCTTTTGCTGCCTAACATATTTTGGAGACTTTTTACAATGAAAACCCGTGTACAGTGTAGCTCCTTTGGGCTGAAATAATTGTATTAGTGTTCATATTGGATTTTATTTAGGCTAGATGTTACTGCCAATGATGGCGTCCTTGCAGCCATTTTGCCACAGGTTTGTTAAAACTTGGCTGGAGTTATGGTAACTGTCAGAAAATCACGATATCTCTGGAAGTATTGGACAAAAAAAACAACTGACATTGACATCCTCAAACACATTTTGTTAATAGTCACTTTTAAATTCTCTCTGTTTAAAAAGTTTATCCAGCTATTCTCTCAAATATTTTAGAAAAAGCTTCATTAAGGAGCGGTGTACGTTTTTTGACCTTCATCTGATAATTAAGCACATTAGAACGTAACATCTTAGCAGTCAGTACTCATTTGCTTTGCAATAGAAGGTAGAAATGTATTTCCTAATTTGCAGGATTGAATGTTCAGATTGTAAAATCACATTATTAGATGCCTTCTTTGCTTTCAGTGAACCGACAACTCTGGCCGTTTGCCTCAGCTGCATGTGGCGTGAGTGACTGAAGATGTTGGAACTCTCCACCACAGGGATCCACCAGCAGGCCCACAGACCTGCAGTGCAGCGACGGCACCACGCCAACCTGTGCCCGGCTCCCACCACAGCTCCATCCAAAACGTTTAATCAAAAGGGACACCCTCTCCACTTGGTCCCGCAAGGAAATAGAAGCTGTTGAGCTGTTGGCCCATGCTGTGCACCTTGGCAGCTCGAAAAAGAATAACCCAGAATGGTCTACTCTCCGCTACGGCGCCAGGACATTGGAGAGGAGGCCTGTGGTACAATCAGCATTTTCCAACAGGTAATTGAAGCTTTGGTGACACGGTTGATGGTGATGTGTCCAACGGCGGCCTGATCAGCCTTTCTGTCTTTACCATCAGCACTGATGGGTGTTTCTCATCTCCTCGAAACAGGGTCTGCATGTCACTTCCAGCAGATGTTGATTCAAGCCCCTGAATGAATGTCAGGGGGGGAAATTACTGCAATTTCACTCGTCAAGCGTGATTGTAGCGTGTACCCCAATATTAAGGTCACCTTTTTCTGGCTGCACTGATTCATTTAGACACTGCTGTGCAATTTCACTGCCAAATTTACCACATGTATCACATGTACGTATGTTTTTTTTTATATTTTACTTTTGAGGTTGCATCTTTCCTTGTGTCAAATTACAGAAAGCTATTTTACAACTTTCCTTCAAATTGCGATGCAATGATAGTAAAACCTCAGGTTGAGTGTTTGGCTCCCATTGCACCGTTCTATACAAACTGCGCTGATAAGACCATTGTACATTTAGTTTCTTTAGGTAAGAGTCCACCTGATTACTAATATTATTAGTAATTGCAGTCAGGGGCATGGTAGTGTCGAGAGGGAAAGTGGAACCAGCCGAACATTTTAATATTCTGCTTCTATATTGCAGCAGAATGGGCTAGCACCTGGTCCGATGTGGTTTGTCAAGTCTGAGTATCATGGTTTTTTATCTAGATCATTGTTTGAATGCAGTAAATTGCCTTTTTTTAGAATAAAAAATAGAATAAAGGTTTGACAGAGATAAGTCAAAATGTCATCTGGACAGTAAATAATGACTGGCGCACGGAAAAGGAAGTCTTTGCCCTTATAGTTGTTATCTGTTGTCTAGCTGTCTACCTGGAACCCCCAAAATATCGGCGTTGCCGCCAGAGGCTAAATCGTCGTCAGAGACGTTGGGTTCCGAGATTGACTATTCCTAACCTTTACCCATAACCTCCCAATCAGGGGGCCAACTTCAGCGTCCTAATGGTCTAATAATCCTTCAAACGCATCAAACACATAAACGGTACCTCTGAAACCCTTTATTTCCAATAGCTTGTCCTGCGCTATGACGGTTTTCCGCTGCGAGTGCAGCTCAAGCCACGTTGTCTTAAAGGCCCATAAACCCTCACAGTAAAAGCTTCACACAGTAATTACAGTATGTTGAGAAAAGAGGCCTAAAATATGCTGAGACTTCAGATTGTTCAGACTTTCTTAAATGCAATATAAACACTTTATTTAATTTCTTAATAACCATAACAGATGCATGTGTTTACATGCTGATTCAGTTATATGTAGAGGCGTAACAATGGATGCATTAAAAGGGGAAGGGGGCCCACTCATATGCACAATACAGGGTCCTGATTTCTGTGCTAGTGGTTTGTTAGGGGTCAGTGATGCCTAAAATGAAGTTTGTGGGTCCTATTTGGCTTTTTTTTTTAAGACTTCTTCAAACTTAAACAAGTGTCTGAATTGCTGGCCCTGACACTTAGTAAATGTCAGGGCAAAGTAAGATGCACAATAAAAAAAAATATAATATGTATGTATGTAAATATGTAATGCTCTTTTTTTTAATGAAAGAGATTCATTACTCACATTCACTAAAGAAATGTTACATGGCTGATTCAGGAGAAGGCCTTAATGCTGAAAGTCCCAAGGACAAAATAAATGTACTGCATTAGATTTAATGTGGCGAATTAATAAGGAAACAAACTCAGATTTTATAAAGGAATAGCAAGTTGTTAGGAGCAAGAACCATCTAAAACTGCTGGTAAATATCTTTTAACATTCCTTCATTCTGAGAAAACATCAAACACATTTCTGATGCTGAGATACAATATTGTTCAAAGTGAACCCCTGGATTAAAATGTGATTATAGGTGTACGGAAACTCGAGTTGTGATCAAGGCAAAGACAATTAAATAAATATATGGAATATTTGACAGTCACCCAAGCTGTCTTTGTTTTTATCTTCCTACCTTTGTGAACATGTGCAGTACCTACCCAACAACTCTTATATCTGCCAAAGCAGTTGTATAATACTATCAAAAAGTTTAATTAGGTCAATGTGTTCTGAGGATGTCTGTGAATGCTGTTTTTCTCTTTGAACTTAATTGTGTCAAACACGTTTTATCTTAAAAAGCCCAATCTGTGACTGCAGCACGATGCCTTCTGTTGGGAAAAAGTGCATGTTTGATTATACAGGGACTTTTTAGAGCCACTATTTCTTATTCTAAAATTCACCACCTGAATTTCATACAGTCACTGTGAGAAAAGCATGTATACATGTACATCTTTTTATGCTGTGAATCCTCAAAAGATATAATTTCATTAGTGTGGAAGACTGTAATAGGATATACATTTATTAATGTAATGTTTACTGCGTATTAATTTCATGAAAAGCACCTGAAAATCAGTTGTCCGAAGTAATAACAATTACAAAGAATAGATCATTTCATTTATTAGAATCCTCGTTTATCAAAACATCCATACACACAGCAGACAAAGATGAGAATCATACTCCAACTTAAAGCGGCACTCTGGTAAATTTAGTGTTGCACTTTTATTTAGTTTGAGGACTCACAAGACACAGATTTAAAAACAAAAACAAAAAACAATGGTCAAAATCAAAGCAACAGACGCCCAAATATCCTGACTGGTAGTCTCCAGTATTGGTCCAAAACTGTGGATCCTAATTTCCCATAATGCAACTCAATAGTGCAACAGTTTTGTTAGAAAACTTTGTTTCTCAGATGGAAAATCTAACATAGATATGTTACTTCCGATACAAAATATGGCCTGACCCCTGGATGAAAGCCCCCTATTGACACAGTTTTCTTAAGTTTTAGCTAAGTGTTGCTTTAGTGTGGTGGATTAAGCTGTTTTCCCTTAACATGTGAAACTGTTAATATTTTGAACACTCATGTGTTACGACAAAACATTAAAATACCAGTTTCTCTTAATATTTGATCTCTATACTTGAAAATGATGCAGTGCACACAGCCACGAGCGTGTCACGTTATTGTTGTGAGGTTCAGTCTGGTTATAGCAGCTAATGGTCCATCCAGCTGGTGAGTGTCTGTGCCAAGTTAACAATGCTATTGAGCTGAGTCAGGGGCTGTCTGGGCCACATGCCCAATAACTCTGGCAGTCAACAGTTCACTATTTTATTGCCAATTTACAGCAACATTGCTTAAGACTGCATGCCGCATGAATTCAGTCATCACACATTCCAGGCACACGTACACTGGAAACTGTCCCAGTCTTCAGCCTTGTTTATGCTTCCATTTTTCCAAATTGCCTCCATGCCAGCTACCTGGCAGCTGGGCCTCTTTGTTGTATTAGCCATAGAAATGGAATAATTCATGTCTGGCCAAATCTGTTAAGTGTGTTCACGCCAAAGGGCCATGATTAAATTCATGTCACAACATTTGCAGGTACTCAAGCCTTAAGCAAGTAAGAATTAAAAAAAAGAAAATTGCAGCATCTTCGAGATAGGTGTAAATTGAAAGAAGTCATTATCTACAGAAAACACCTTCCCAAGTGGCAGCAAGGAGAGGCTTCAAAAGAATACTTTATTTTCGCAATCCAGACACATTGCAGAAAATGGAGGAGAAGCGTGCAGGGAGAATCTCTGGGAGGCCGGTTATGGCAAGCTGCTTAGGTAACTGCATTAGACAACCGCACATCAAAGCTTTAAATATTCAAGGGGCCCTCAGATGGCGAGAAATGTACAAATGGATTATTCCTTCTTGAGTAAATACACATAGAATATAAGCATGTGGCAGAGTGAGGAAAAAAGGGTCTGCAAGGGAGCATTTGGCAAATTGCAGCAGCACATGATGGAAAATGGTCAAATATAATGAGAGCAACAGAATAATATTGTGGAGAAGTGGTGTTATCGCAGATCAAACAGAATCAGACATCTTTCTCACCAGCTCTTACCAGTAAAACCAATTCAGCTACCCACATTACCCAGCCGTCATCAGTGACAGTATTCATATTGTGATGCTTCTGCTGTGCTCTCCTCCTACACTAGGCGCCACTTCCAAGAAAACTGTTCCAGTGAAGTGTCTTGGCAGTGATGAAGCATAAAAGAGCTGAGGCCTACAGGAACGACGAGTCCACATATCGTCGACAAATGGAAAAACGAGTCTGTGGGAAGTTCCGGATCTCATGCTAGGATGTTTTGTGATGAATAGCTAACCTTGTTCCCCAAAACTCTGCTCCCGTGCAGCGGCTTCATCACTATGCAGCTCTATCTTCATACATCTAACTCCCTGCCTGATTTATTGGAGGCTATGGCAGAGTCGCTAGACCTTGCATCAAACGCTACGGCATTCTGTGCACAAGTACAAATGCTTACATAGACTGCGTGAAGACAGATACATTTGTAAGATGGATGAATGGTGCACATTTGAATTGCAAAACATTCAGACACTCATTACATGGATTTGTTGGAAAATTCAGTGTCTCTGTAAAGAAAAATCTCTGCATCCAGTGGCAACATACATAGAGGTTTTGCTTTAATTGAACACATTTCACACACAAATGATGATTGATTAGTTCAATCTCAGCATCTATACCAAAAGACTGACCTTTCTTCACCTGTTAAATATTCATGCTGCCTTGTTGTGGAGGTCCCTTCAGGATAAATCCACATCAATAAGAGATATTTAGTCTGGTATTAATGGCAAAGGGATTTTGTACATTATTCAGGGGAGTGAGAGTCTTAAAACATGGCTGTATTCCACAGTCAAGATGTGTATTACGACCATCTGGTTAAGATTCAGAATCCCAGAAAGCTTGTGTCGCCCACTCATAAAGCTGTGTGTCCTATCCTGTAGCCGACAATTTAAAATGCAACGTGCATGTGTGG